>NC_133499.1:3061287-3089400 GCF_025370935.1 Choristoneura fumiferana | reverse complement strand
AAACACACATTACACACAAGTCACTAATAAACCTTGACATCTGGAATAATACATACACTACTTTTATCGCGATATTCCCTGGGCATCGGGATAAAATCTTCAAATTTCATCCGCTGGGTATAGAGTCACGAATTCGGCATGGTTGATTTTAATTCAACGTCAATGAAAACAAGGGTATAATTTTCGGGAATTCCGACGGGAAATTTTGTAAAATCCCAGTATTTGCTACTGTATCTAATGATATACGCGTGCGAAGCCGTGAGTAAACACTAGTAAACAATGTTTGTATGGTAACTTTTCAGTCTCTCCTCTTCAACCCGTCGAAGTCCTACATCCGGGGCAGCCTGATGTCGGGCTACTCGGACCTCGATCTGATGATTGACTGCTTCGTGTCTTTGTTCCGCATCATGCCACACAGCAACGACGCCCTCAAAGTGTGCCTCAATCTGAACATATATATATCGTATCACTATGTCATCGTGAATTCGCTGCTAAGGTTAGTATTTACTCTAGTTTTTAGGGTTCCGTACCTCGGAAGGAAAAACTGAACCCTTATAGGATCACTTTGTTGGCCGTCCGTCCGTCAGTCGAGACCCTTTTTCTCAGGAACGCGTGGAAATTGATATTGAATACTCAAATCTGCGGTCCCTTGAAGCCGTGAAAAAATCGAACTTCTAAGTCAACGCAATCAAAAGTTACAGTCATTAAACAACGTGTTTCCATACAAATAGCAGTGCACTGAAAACCTATAGGGCACTTCCAGTTGTCCTAGAAACTTGAAATTTGGTATGAAGGTAGCTATTATAACACAACCAACTAGAAAAGTCTGAAAATCTTGATTTTTTATGTCTGTCTGTAAATATCAATGACCAATATAATCTGACCCCATACTGCGTACATTTTGCTTAAGAGTAGGGCTCTGCATATACTGGATGTATTAAATCACTCGGAAAAAGCGAGAAATATCTTCAAGACACGATTCTCGTTTACTTACATACCTATAAATGTTTACGGAACCCTCGGTGCGCGAGTCCGACTCGCACTTGCCCGGTTTTTTTTTTGCTCATGACGACTTCGTCTACAGGCCCAATTCGCCACCTTCTTAAATCGTCGTCATTCTCATATAGTCTACTGTTCTGATTCGCCAACATTCCTATATGGTCACTTTCCTGTCTTGTCCGTATTCTTACGTGGACCACAGTACCAACTCGTCAACAGTCTTATTTCGACTACAGTGCCAACTCGTCAAAATTATTGCATCGTTCACAAGTAGGACGAGTTGGCACTGCTGACCAAGTAGTTCTGTAGTCGATAAAAGAAAGTGGACGAGTTGCCACTGTGCTCGAAATACGAATGTAGACAAAATGGGATATTGACGATATCACAAAGTGGACGAAGGAAGGTGTCGATTTAGGAATTGTAGGCTGACGACATGGCACTGTCGGAGCCGCGGACGGAAACTTTTTTTTTGCTATTTTGGCTACCCTCAAAAATGACTTTCTGCCAAGTTTCTTGCAGCGCATTCTTCTTGGCAAGAATGGTCTTTCCGAAAGCGCTGGTAGTATAAAGAAACGTCATGTAAAGAGCCCTTTGTGGCCAACTTAAAGCATAAGCATTTTGACTTTGAAAATGTTGCAGGATAATAAAACAGCCGCGGCTGCCGTGGTGGCCGCAAATCGAACTGCTCTATCCGAGGGCGGCTGAGCTGAGGGCAATGTTCACCGATACACTCAACAAAGCTACGCAGGTAACTACAAGGTGTTAATTAAATAACTGAAAACCAGAAAGTAATTTAAGGTATACCGTAGGCGACAGGCTAGCAACCGTTGTACCGTGTACCGTTTTTGTCAAACTTAAAACCTAAAATTGCTAAAAGTGGCTCCGAAGCGGTAACGTTTCGTGTGCTCTGCCTACCCCATTTGGGAATACAGGCGTGATGTTTGTGTGCGTGTGTGAGAAAGTAGTTTGCACCGAATCGAGAGTAGAATCGATTACAATATGTTTTAAATTAGGTTGTGTTTGTGTTTTTAAATCCCTTTTTTACTGCGCCCAGTCCAAAAGTGACGACTGCAACTAGGTATTTTAGCGAGGTTGCACACTATTTCGATATTTATTCTAAAAACGTCAAAGCGCAACTGACAAATACAAATTATGAGTGTAGAGTTAGAAATGAAGTAGAATTACTGACTTAGCAAAACACACGAACAAACACACAAACATTGCGCCTGTATTCCCAAATGGGGTAGGCAGAGCACACGAAACGTTACCGCTTCGGAGCCACTTTGAGCCACAAAAACGGTACAATAGTGACAGGTTGCTAGCCTGTTGCCTACGGTATACCTTAACCTATATCCTCAGTCGCCTCTTACGACATCCATGAAAGAAATGGAGAGGTGTAATTCTAACCCGATACCACACGGGTCGGGGGGAAAACACACGAATATCTTCTAAAATAATGAAGGTATTCAAAAATAAATGCCAGCAACTGACTTAAAATGAAAAAATGATTTCGGGTGTCTGAGCTTTTCAGTTATTTTATTAACACCTTTGTATATTGTGTCATTTTAAGACGTTAAGTAATTATGTTTGCAAACAAGCCATTGTAGTATATTGTGTCTTAAGGGCGGTAATAATCAAATTTTATGTGTATGATATTCTACCCCGTAATGCAATGAATGAATGTCTGTGTTTTGAGACAGTTTTGTCTTTCGGAAACTTGACGAACAAAACGGGGACTATGCAACACTGTAGCATGCTCGATATTTTTATGGTACGGTTTTAAGGTGTATTAAATATGATTTTAATCTAAACTTTGTTTTCACGCCCGTAATAACAGACTGAAAGCCATACTTAAAAACCTCACGCAACAGTGCACCATCTAGTGAGAAAAAAAAACCGATAGCCCTCATTGCCTTAAAACTGTTACAACTCCTAACTTTAGTGAATTTGTACCCCATAAAAATCATACTTTTAATAAGTATCTCTGGAGACGTTACCATGGTAACAAGCTACACTAAAAAGTTTATTGACCCAAAAAATCTTATTTTTGTCCAGGGTTACATAGTCCACACTCCTTTAAGGATGATATCTCGCTCGCTCAAGTCCAAAGAAGTCCAGGCGAAGTTCAACAGGGCAGAAGAAATGCCGGCGTACAGGAATCTACTGCTTTGCATGGTCAGACTCATACACGCCGATCCCATGCTCATGTTAAGTGTGAGTATGAAATTCATATCATATTTTTTAACCGACTTCAAAAAAAGGAGGAGGTTATCAATTCGGTTGTATTTTTTTTTTTTTAAATGTTTGTTACCTCAGAACTCCGTCATTTATGAACCGATTTCAAAAAAATTTTTTGAGTTCGTCTAGGAATGCTTTCAATTAGGTCCCATAAGCAGCAAATTAGAATCTGATGATCGGATCTTAAGGAAATCGAGGGAACTCTTCAAATATTGTAGGGACACCTATGGTAATTTGGATATATTTAGCAGTAACTCGTGCATTTGCTCTTGCAAATCATAATTTGGTGAAGTGGAACTGAGGATGAAGACCAGATTTGACCAACGGAACTACTACTATCAATTACAAGTATTTCACGGGTTAAATTTAAATTATCATGATTAATATACTTACCTAGATAAGCAACTAAGAAGAAGCTTTAAGTTAATGATTCTTTCGAACTGATCTGATGCTGAAGCCAGAAGGTAGGCGACGGAACTCTGTTATAAAACAACGTAACTAAGTCGTGTTTGGGCTTAATGGAATAGTTGTGAGATGTTCTTTGGCTACGAATCACTAAAAAGTGAGAAATAAAAAAAATTTAACAAAAAAGTAAAACCGACTCCAAAAAAATAAAATAACAAAAAAATGGAAACCGACTACAAAACCCTTGAAAATATTTTTCTAGGTAAGTAGGTACGTACTAGCTCGAAGTCGTGACTCAGCACGACCCAGCAGGAGGGATTGAAACCCATAGTATGTAGGTGAAGTAGACGACTATTGTGAATTGTCCCACTCCTGCTGGCTCGTGCTGAGTCACCAACTTCCAGCTAGTACGTACCTACTTACCTAGAAAAATATTTTCAAGGGTTTTGTAGTCGGTTCCATTTTTTGTTATTTTTTATGAGTCGGTTTTACTTTTTTGTTAAAATTTTATAAGCTATTTTTGGATTGTCTTGAAATTTGGTATACTTATATAAAAAAAAGAAAAGTAAAATAATCTTTATTGCCAAAAAAAACCTAGCTCAGTACAACTCACAAACAAAAACATACAATAAAATTTAGAATAAAAACGAATTATTAAAAACTAAAAACACTAAGAATTTTAGGCAATGGGCCCCAATCTCAGCGTATGCTAGGCATGCCCAGCGCTGGTTTTCAGATTGGTCCCTAGAAGAGGGACGGTCGCTACCCGATAATTTTGTACGCTGTGTAAATATGTACCTCATTTGTACCTCAACCAATGCAATAACCATATAAATAAAATAAATTGCGTGACAATACAATAATCTAGTAGTGACATCCTGGTAGTCCGGCCAGTTTCGTCTCCACGGGATGGAACTCTTCAACGATTAATGGCATCGATTTGAAATATGGTATGAATGTTTGGGTGACAATGAAAGTACAGTCGACAAAAAGTACAACTAGCAAATAACCTAACCAACAAAAAGTTGGAAAACCCACGACTTTGTCACTTCAAAGTTCAATATCTCAAAAACGGCTGAACCAATTTTGATGAAACATGTCTAAGAACCATCGCTAGAAAACCTGTTTTCAAATAAAAATAAACTGCATTCAAATCGGTCCCCCGGTTTAAGAGCTACGGTGCCACAGACATACACACAGATAGACACACATAGCGGTCGAACTTATAACACCCTTCTTTTTGTGTCGGGGGTTAAAAAAGAGTGTAAGTATTAAAATGTTTTTTTACCAAAAGCTTATTAAATGAAAGATGTTGAATGGGCCCTTAAACCCATCCATAACACGGTTTAGGGTTAAAAAAAGTAATCGTTAACCGTTTCATACATTTTGACACTATTTCACCCTGGTATTGTAGGTATATAATGGTAATGTGTGAAGTTCCCAATCCGCACTGAGCCCGCGTGGGAACTACGACCCAAGCTCTCCCATTCTGAGACTTGTGCTCAGCAGAAGGACGTGTATAGGCTGGCATGACGATGATGTTTATAATGTAGACATTTACAGAACCCAGGTCGTTCCGGCATGGAGATCCAATCCTCAACCACGGAGCTCATCAACGGTCTGGTCTCCCTGGTCCACCAGACGGGCATGGGGGAGATATCACAGGAGGCGATGGACGCGTTACTAGCCCTCCATAGGCCTGACAGGGTCCATATGTGGAACCCGGAGGCGCCTTTGAACACGTTCTGGGATATAAGGTGAGTTTGGAAGGTTTTACAATACAATGACTGTTTATCAAACACCAACAAATAGTAAGCAGTGCAGAAAAAATCGGTCAAGTGCGAGTCGGACTCGTAGATGAAGGGTTCCGTAACTCCGTAAGTTTGTTGGTAAAAGTTCTAATACAACCTTTTTGTACTGACTTTACTTTTTGCCCCTGGTTACCAAAGTACTCGTAAAGGTGAACCAACTAGCCCCTAGCAACTGTCGGTTGTCCCGCCCGCTTAGCAATAACAACGCCTAGCAACCAAAAAACACTGACAAACACACATTTTTTGTATGACGGCCCCCTTTAATTTTTAGGGATCCGTGCCCAAAGGGTGCCAACGGAACCCTATAACTGAGACTCCGCTGTCTGTCACAGGGCTCTAACTCTTCAGCCGCAATGGTTAGACACTTAAAATTTTCACAGATAATGTATTACTGTGGCCGCTATAACAATAAATACTAAAAATAAAATAAAATTAAAAATTCGGTCAAGTGGGAGTCACGTTTCAAACTTTCGTGATTCTCACTCATAGTCAAAATACCATAAAACTGTAACGTTGCCGAAACGTCGAGGTAAATATTACTCGTGTAAAAATAGCGTGATAAGTCCCGTTTATGGTATTTTGACGATAAGTGGGAGTCAGACTCGTACATGAATGGGTCCGTACTTTTTTTTTTTACAGTATAGGCTTGCGTTTGGCCACAATCACGCCTGATGGAAAGCGAGGATGAGGCCTACGATGGAGCACGCTTGCCTAGTAAATGCTCATTCACCCTGGACTTGAAGGCGGCCAAACTTCCATACAGTTCACTATCTCTTGGATAGGGCCCTGTGACAGACGGGCGGACAGACAGCGGAGTCTCAGTAATAAGGTCCCGTTGGCACTCTTTGGGTACGGAACCCCAAAAACAATTCTGTCAAAAGTGAACCTTAGCGTCTTAACTGACAATATTTTTGTTCACAGCTCTCAGATCCTATACAACATAAGCCAGAAGCTCATACAGCGTCAGATCGGCAACTACCGCGAGGTCCTTCGATGGCTGCGGGACATACTGACGTGCAGGAACGAGTTCCTCGCGAAACATAAGGAATACGCCAACGTCGGCAGCCAAATACCTATATGCAAGCAGGCGCATATAAAACTGGAGGTGAGTTGGAGCGGGAGCGAGAGCGGACGGTTGTAATTAGAGAAAATGTTATTGTGTGTCCGAATAAATCAATATCACCTCTCCTTTGGCTGTCAATGATTTTTTCTCAAACATGACATGAAATATTGACGTTGTGTTACGAATAATAGACTGAGAAGTATCGCGCTGCAGGCACTGTGACTCGCCTGCCTGCGCGCGGTCACTCTAGCGGCCTGCAAAGAGATTTCATACAACCTTGCAGGCCGCTGGCCGGCAATGCGACCGTCTTTTGTTTCAACGCGCGCTCTGCGACACGCACGCGGCCCACGCCCAGCAACACCGCCCGCAGCCGCCCGCCGCCCGCCAGCAGCCACACACCACCGCGACCAGACTAGCGTCCCGCCAGCTTCATTTCTTGTTTTTTTTTATTTTATTTCATGTCATGTTTGAGAAAGCAAGCCCTCTTGTTCTGAGAGGAGGCCTGTGCCCAGCAGTGGGACGTATATAGGCTGGGATGATGATGATGATGATGTTTGAGAAAAGCATTATACAAGCCTCGGCCGAAACGTGGGGTCTATATCTGCTTGGCCGGCAACCCCCTACTTCCCGGCGTCTACAGTAATGTACTATTGATTAAAGTTTTAAGATCAAACAAGGTCCCCATATAAGAAATGTGTTTTTTTTTGCGTTCTTGCTTGTTCTTACTGATGGTAATTGTAATGCTAGTACAGGTTACAAAAAGTAGTCGGCAAAAAAAGCTTGTACTTATTAAAGAGTAGATTTTTAACAAAAAAATATTAAAATTTTATTAACTAAATGAATTTCTTTGCTTGCCGCGACCTTATGATAGCTACGTTTATGCAAGATATGCGTGTTCATGCAGTTCCTCGACCTCCACCAAACGTTTGGCTTAGCCAAACTTAGCTATCGTAAGGTCGCGGGTGAGCAAAGAAATTCTTTTAGTTCATTGATATGGACCTCAACGCAACGCCTGATTCAATAAATTATTTGAAATTTTGCCGAATGTAATGATACCTAATATTTTGGAAAACATCCAGCCACACACACACACACACACATATGCTCAAAAAACAAACCTTCGGACGGTCAGTAAAAAAAAGGAACCTAATTCTTTTCCATACTTTTTTTTCCAGGTGGTATTCTTCATGTGCCTCTGGTCCATAGACACGGACGTGGTGCTGGTCGCGATGTCTTGCTTCGCTCTGCTCTGCCAAGAGGCTGACATCCGGTGCGGCTCCGATGAAATAACGACGCAGTGTCTGCTACCGAATTACGCTGTCTTCCAGGAGATAGCGCACACTAGCACTGTACTAACCACTGGTAACTATATGAAAGGTTTTCAATCACTGCGTGCGTACTCTTTTCCGCCTACACTACAGAACAGAACATGACATTATTCGGCGAGAGGTTATCAACGGCGGTGCACTCCCGAATACTCCAGTTTTTTGGACATGTGACGCGACGTGGGGGGGGACTCCGTGGAGCGACTGGTTGTGCAGGGCCGGGTGAATGGCAGCAGATCACGTGGACGTTCACCATTGCGATGGACGGACAAATCCCTCAACGAATGCGCAAGACGGTATGCGGTAGTGAAGTGCTACCCGAGCGTCTCGCGTGACCACGACTGCTCTGCCAAGAGTAAGCGACTGAGAAGAGATAGAACATGGAATACGAAAATTTGCCAAAGAACTAAAGTCATCGACATAGCTTGAAGAATGCGCAAGTTGGAGTGGCAATGGGCGGGCCGCATCGCTCGAAAAGCATATAACTGTTGGGGGAGAAAAGTCCTCGAGCGACCACGAACCGGAAGACGAAGCGTTGGAATACCTCCCATTAGATTAGGTGGACATACATCGCGAGACCGGCAACCGGTTGATGCAAGTGGCGAGTTGTCATTCATTCTGGCGTAAGGGGGAGCATTTGACCATTGTTCAGCTGTGGACATGTTCCAACTTCTATAGTTACAGACTAGCTTTTGCCCGCGGCTTCGCCCGCGTGGAATTCGTTTATCGCGCGCTGTTCCCGCGGAAACTGCATTTTTCCGGGATAAAAAGTAGCCTATGTCACTCTCTGGCCCATAAACTATCTCTATGCCAAAAATCACGTCGATCCGTCGCTTCGTTTCGACGTGAAAGACGGACAAACATACACACAAACACACACACTTTCGCATTTTATGGATATGGATTTACCCATACTTATCCATCTGGACTAGGACACGCTGTATACATCCCACTCCTGGGCATAGGCCTCCTAACAGAACGGAAGGACTTGGCTATTGTTCCCACGCTATTCCAGTGCGGATTTCAAACTTCACACACTTTTGCTTTGCAATTGTACAAGTTTTCTCACGATGTTTATCTGTACTGTGAATCTCGTGGTAAATTTCAGATTTAATTTCACATATGGATCCCGGAAAACACAAAGGTTTCCCGGGCTTGAACCCAACATCCTCTGCTTGGAAGGCCATATAGGTCAAACCATTTGGCCACCACGGCTTGAATGATCGATGTTGAATTTAATCTTTGTATTTCAAGCAGCCAGTCAGGACATGGGCAGGGCTTGTTCATACAAAAACATTCACAGTAAGTATGGAATTTAAAAAATTACTCTTAAATTTAAGAGTTTTTATTTAAATTGTGATAGTAGTCTAGTCAGGTGCTTAGTAAAAGTGAGTCAGATGGTGGTGGCGATCCGGACGGACCTTGTACAGAGTACTGTCACCCTCAAGAGGACCTATCACTGAACCAGTGAGATGGAATTTAATTGGCGGCAGTAGTAAAATATTATGCTGTGGTTACTGTTTTTTTTTATTATTCTCTCTCTAGTTTAGAATGAACTTTATCGTTAAGCAAAATGGAGTGAGAGTAGCGTGAGTTAGGTATCTCTTTGTGGTAAGTGTGCACATTTGTCATCGAATTTTTGGGAACCCGGTGGGAATCTTGTTACGACGCCACGCCACTGATCGCTGGATAAACAAAACAAAAAACAGAAAGACGCGAGTCGAACTCGCGTGAAAAGTTTTTTTTGTAAAGAAATAAAGAGATTTTTTTTATAACAGCAGTGACACAGTTTAGTACACTCGAATTGTTATACTTCTGAGCAAAAATGTTGTATTGTTCATGGTGTAGAAGCGTGTCTAGATATATAATTGCGCAGAAGTATGAAAACTCGACTGTACCCGCAAGTCACGCAAGTGATCTTATAAGAGGTCTGTTCAGTTTTATGCTTTATTTTTGGGATATTTTCTTTCAAACACTTGGTGCAGGTTCGGCGGCACTCCAACAGCGAATAATGGCGCTGCTGAGAAAGATAGAGCATTGTGTGAACGGCGTGCAGCCAGTGTGGGAGGAGACCTTCCGATGTTGGTGAGTCTATGGTCTTTGTCTTCTAAAGGTCACAGCTCATTACAGGCAACCGGCGCCCGACCAGCACCGCCTCGCCTCGAGCGGTTAGTATTCTTCGTATGGATTTGTATGTGTATGCACTCACTACGTAAACTCCGTAGCGTCACCGGATCGCCTCACTCGCGGGGTTCCCACGCGCGGACCGCGAGTGGACCACTCGGTGGCAGCCCGCTGCTGGCCGCCATAGTGACTACTAGGAAATTCGTGGACCACGCGAGGTCCACTCGTTGTCAACGCGCCGTCCGCGCGTGGACCACCTGTCGACAACGAGTGGACACCGAAAGTCGAGGCGGTGCTGGTCGGGTGCCGGGTGGCTCTAATGAGCTGTGACCTTAAGATTGGTTTTTGAAGTCTTTTTGTATTTTTTTTATTTCAACTCCAAATTTTGTTACTTTTACGGTCATCCCGTAAAAACCATATCGAAAATACAAACTGAAACATGGATGCACAGAAAGCGCTGGTGTCCAGTGGTGGTGTAGCGGTATAGCACGCAGCACGAAATGCTGAGGACCTGGGTTCGATACCCTTGAGGCTTGTGACCTTAAGGCTGCCTGGCCACTGGGGCGGAGCGAGTTAGCGGAATGACGAACGAAAGAGAGAAAGAGGGAAAAACATTTGTTTATAACAGTAATAATAATATAACCTTACCATCGTTAAAAAACCTGCTTTCAAATAAAATACCGCATTCAAATTGGTCAAGAGCTTCGGTGCCACAGAAAGACACACAGCGGTCAAACTTATAACACCCCTCTTTTTGCGTCGGGGGTTAAAAATGACCGCTCCGCTTCAGTGCACAGGGAGTTGCTAACTAGCTTGAAAATTCATACAAAACCGGGATGCGGAGCGAGGAAGAGGGGCGGAGAAACGGACGCGAGCGGGGAGCGGGGCGGAGAACCGAGCCCAAGCGAGGAAGCTTCGCGAACGAAAAAATAGTACGCAATTCCGCTCCACATTACTTTCTCGCTCCGCTCTGCTATCTAGCTCCGCTTCAGTAGACAGTCAGCCTAAGGCTGCGGCTCCACTGAGGCGGAGACGAGTGGAGCGGTGAGGACACGTAAGGATCGACCAATCATATCAGTTGAATCCACACCTCGTCTCCGCCTCATTATCATCAGACGTGTAGGGATTGGTCGGTCCCTACACGTCTCCTCTCCGCTCCGCTCGTCTCCGCCTCAGTGGAGCCGCAGCTTGCAGGCCTAATCTAATTTTTTGTCAGGGATTCGCTGTGCAAGTTGCTCCAGAAGTACCCAAAAGGCCAGGGGGAGAAAGTAGACGACTGTCAGATGGAAGCTTTACATCGCGCGGTCGCTAAGCGAAGAGTGTCACACCATAGCAGCAGCGAGCACGACTTCGAGGTAATAATAATAATAAATTTATTTATTTAGGCTTTTTTTTAAAGCCATACAATTTACAGCCAAAAATTAAAATTAAAAATCACAATCAATACATGTCATAATCATAATCATTTCATTCATCATCATCATCATCCCAGCCTATATACGTCCCACTGCTGGGCACAGGCCTCCTCTCAGAACAAGAGGGCTTGGGCCGTAGTTCCCACGCGGGCCCAGTGCGGATTGGGAACTCCACACGCACCATTGAATTGCTTCGCAGGTTTGTGCAGGTTTCCTCACGATGTTTTCCTTCACCGCAAAGCTCGTGGTAAATTTCAAATGTAATTCCGCACATGAATTTCGAAAAACTCAGAGGTGCGAGCCGGGGTTTGAACCCACGACCCTCTGCTTGAGAGGCGATAGGTCAAACCACTAGGCCACCACAGCTCCCATTACATTACATTAAATCATAATCCTGAATTAAATAAATAAACAAACAAAAGTTAAATTAAATAATTACAATGGTACATGCAATTAAAATTAAAGTTACAATTTAACATACAACAAGCTTTACAAGCTTTTTTACAAGCTTTGCTAAGCTTACTTTGGGACTAGGTTAATTGGTGTTAATTGTCCCGTTATATTTATTTATTTATTTTATTTATTTAACATGTCACTAAATCATTACACGCGCAGGATCGAAATTTCATTGCCAAAGTAGCACGTCGCACTGACTACCTTTACAATAGTGTTTACCGACTCGCTCACTCTCGCAACAAAAGACCAGTGTCTTTCTTATGACCGCGTAAAACTCGTCCACCCTATTCACGGCGAACATGCCAGACGCGCTACAGCGCCACGGCAGCTGCAGTATAGCACGAAACGCATCATTATACTGCACTCTGAGTCTACTGAAAGTTTTTTTGTTGTAACGATACCACAAGTGGCTCAAGTGGCTGGTAATGTATACACTATCGTACTAATCCCCTGTTTTACCATCCATTGATTATAGTACATTGTTGTAGAGGCTGAAAAGTAAGCAATAGATGAACGAGTTCGTTTGAAGGCCGATCCGAAGGCACTTGTGACCCGTGTGGTGTCGGGTTAGAATAACACCTCTCCATTTCTTCCGTGGATGTCGTAAGAGGCGACTGAGGACATAGGTTAAGGTACACCGTAGGCGACAGGCTAGCAACCTGTCACTATTGTACCGTTTTTGTCAAACTTAAAACCTAAAATTGCTAAAAGTGGCTCCGAAGCGGTAACGTTTCGTGTGCTCTGCCTACCCCATTTGGGAATACAGGCGTGATTTTTATGTATGTATGTATGTAAACATTGTGCTTTTCACGACCACTCAACACACTAACGCCATCTAGCGATATTTCGCCTGTGTGAAAACCCTAATTAAGCGTGCGAAGCTGTAAATACTAGTGTTATAATTGATATCCCCAGATGCAGATCCAAGAGTGGGCAAACATAACCTCGTTTCTATGCGCGCTGGGCGGAGTGTGTCTGCAACGTCGCCCGTCCACGGTGTGGTCGCATCTTTACGCCCACGGTCAGTATACTTGTCTACTTATTAAGGTCCGACCGAGACTGCTTTTTTAATCTCGGCCGAGACCGAGATCGAGACACAAAAAATAAGTAAATTGGTCTGCTGTAGGGCGTAATATTTTATATGGCGAGGAATGCCATACTAATTTCTGTCCAAGCAAATGTTATGCTTATGTCCTCAGGGACGATGTCCAAAGGAAGATCGTCGGAAGTGGTGTCGTATCGAATCGAAGTCTTATCATAACGCAATGCACGATTTTGGTGTTTCTATAATTTTCTCACTAGATGGCGCTTGGAGTTTACACATCATCAGCCGTAAGATGTGCACTGTTTGACAGAGCCTGCGAATCAGCGTTGGAGAGGAGGTGTTTACACCTAAATTTTCCCACTTTTTGTTATTGTTACGTCACGTTTCGAGTCCCAAATGGACTAATGTTTTATTTTCTTGTCCCAAGTGTAGTAATTAAATAATTTCATTGCAGACTCAAGAAAATACAACGTGCTGGCGAATAGTTCACAAGAAGTGCAGTACTGTCCGGTCACACAGTAAGTTCGATTGCACCAATTGGATAACGTGTCGCGGAAAGATTTTTAACATATTTTTATTTGGCAGAAATGTCTTTTGACAGAATTACCTTTAGCATACAATTACTTCACAGATTTTTCTAATTCAGAACCATATTTTGGCATTCTCGATTATCGAATACTCTTTTAAACGATTATTGTTTTCGCAGATAAATATTTTTCATAATGATATTTATTTATTTATCGTAGCTTCAACAAGAAGTAAACTCATACATCTGTTATTTAACACGAGTTTCAGGATGCGTTGCGAGAACTGTGTTTCTCATGAACCTATAGAAACGCTTTATTTACCGGCTAGCTTTTGCCTGCGGCTTCGCCTCGGGAACTGTGCATTTTTCCGGGATAAAAAGTAGCCTATGTCACTCTCTGGTCTATAAACTATCTCTATGCCAAAAATCACTTCGATCTGTCGTTCCATTTCGACGTGAAAGACGGACAAACACAAACATACAAACACGCATACTTTCGCATTTATAATATTAGCATGGATTCCCGCTCCGCTCAACTGCTTCCACCAGAGCGGTGCTGTGCGAAGATAAGTAAATGAATCGTTGCTTTTGGTTCATGACAAACAATTTGCTCGCACACCTCTGGTAGAAACGCAGCCGGTGGCATACAGACGATATTGACTCGTACCCCAACTCGTCACCAGATTCATCGGGCAACTGCTCCGGCTGTTATTATGCAGCAACGAGCGCTTCGGCCAGCAGATACAAAGTCACGTGAAGGAGTTAGTCGGGCACGAAATGTCGCCGGCGCTTTATCCCATACTCTTTGATCAGATCAAAGCGATAATTGACAAGTTTTTTGATCAGCAACAACAGGTGAGTTAGGTACAAATAATTTTTAGAGTTCCGTAGTCAACTAGTCTGTCTGTCTGTCCGTCCGCGGCTAAGCTCAGAAACCGTTAGTACTAAAAAGCTGTAATTTGGCATGAATATACGTCTTCGGCTAATAATATACAATACGCAAAATGTGCAAACATAAAAATGTAAATACGCAAAATTTACATCATCACGAATGTACAGTACGCAGATTGTACAAACAATTAAATGTACATACATATCAGTCACGCCGACAAAGTGGTTAAATAAAAAAACTAAAAAAATTTTTTTTAAGGTTACCTCCCATAGACGTGAAGTGGGGATGTTTTCTTTTTCTTGACTAACCCAGTGTGAGGTACGGAAACCTATCCTGGGCGTATCCGACACGCTCTTGGCCTGTTTTTTTTCATCAGTAACGTCTTACACTTGGTTAGAAAAATGTTTACAATTTAAAAGAAAAATAGTGTGCTTAGGAGATGAGCTATAGAGGAATGAGGGCTATCGCGTATGAATTCGCCACTAGAGGCGCTAGTGTAGCGTGAGGTCTCTGAAATGTCAAATCTCGTAGTTTTGGGGTGAGCTACGCGGGTTTATTTATAATTAGAATAATCTTGTGAATATTTTGCAATATCTGAAATTAATTGTGGCAAATATGCGTTCCGGGAGAATGAATGTCTGTGTTTTGAGACAGTTTTGTCTTTCGGAAACATCTGTCCTCCCTTTTATCCGAACAAAACGGGGACTACTTATGCAACACTGTAGCATGCGATATTTTTATGGTACGGTTTTAAGGTGTATTAAATATGGTTTTAATCTAAACTTTGTTTTCACGCCCGTAATAACAGACTTTTAAAGCCATACTTAAAAACTCACGCAACAGTGCGCCATCTAGTGAGACAAAAAACGATAGCCCTCAGTGCTTTAAAAACTACAGCTTCCTAGCATTGATAGTCCCCGAGCAAAGCGGCGGACGGACAGACAGACAGACAGACATGGCGAAACTATAAGGGTTCCGTTTTTGCCATTTTGGCTCCGGAACCCTAAAAATGAATCGCAAATATATATGCTCGCATAACTTCCGAACGAGGGCACCGAATTGGATTCTTATTTTTTGTTCTGTTCCTTAATGGTCAGGACAAGATTGGTGTTAAACAAAATCAGGGGCGAATTCACGGGCATCAGCTAGTTTATAATATTAGTAGAATCATTGCGAGTTTGATTATAATTTTTCGGTATTATAATACGTGTGTTTTGCAGGTTATGCTGACAGACATTAACACGCAGTTCGTGGAGCACACGATATTCATCATGAAGAGTATCCTGGACAACAAGAAGACCGGGCAACCTGCCGAGCATCTCAGCACTACGTCCATCGAAGGGCTCATGCTCGCCATAGTGAGGTAACAACAGGACAGAATATCTAGTAGCAAAGCAAATTGAAGCAAAACATCAATAGAATAGGCAAAGGGAACTGGACCTTGCAGCCAGGTGCATTTTCAATTTAGTGTACACTTTTTTTTGGAATAAGGTTATTGTGGGTTCTTTTTACTCTGAATCACGAACACTATTGATTTTGACGAGAAAAGTGTCCGTATTTTTTTGTCAATTGTGAGACTTTTGTTCCATATATTATGTAGTTTATATGGGTCGTTACGAAATGGACACATAAAAAATTGTACGGAAATACGGTTTTTTTTTAATCTAAGTGGACCGTGCATGTTCTTTTTATTTTAAACCGACTGAAAAAGAAACCGTCCAAGTGCGTGCCAGACCACCGCGCAGTGGAGGGTTCCGTACTAACATAACTGACATTCAGTATGATATTGTTACGTTCGTGGGGTGGGTTCGTGATTGAAAAGCACTTTTAACACCGATGAATAAGAGTAGGATTTATTTTCACACTGTTACTTAACTTTACAAAACACTTCAAAACAATTCACAGTAATTTCGCACTCTAAAACTCACTTACAAGTCGCTTTGATTCTCTTCGATGTTTATCGCTCGGTATCGCATTCGAAACTGACTTCGCCGCAACCTCACCCGGCTTATATACCCCGGTGAATCGGTCCACAAAGTTCGAGAACAGTCCAGCTAGGACGTCATACCTACATCTCGAATGTTCCGGAAACGAGTAGAGTGTCTGTCTCTTTCATGTGCTATCTCTCTCACACAGTTACTAGAATATTCCGGAAACAGGATCATCAGTCTGTTTCTCTCACACATATAGGCTATCCTTGTCACACACCTTCTCGAATGTTCTCAGTATAGCTGTCTCTTTCTAATCGTGCTATCTCTTTCACTCCTATGGAAAATTTCGCCATATACTGAAATGTACTTCAGAGGCCCATAAGGGGTCCTGAAAACGCCTGAAAACGGGTTTTCAGGTTATGGCGTCATCGGATAGAGGGTGGCCTGAAACGGACTGAAAACATGTTTCAGGCGCCTGAAAACAACGGTAACTTGGGTGAAATTTTGATAAACTAATATGTGATAGAGCACCCTCTGAAACGGCCTGAAACCGTATTCCAGCCTACTGAAAACGCCTCCAATGGGTCGAAAAGCACGATCAAAGTTTCCACCTAACCCACCGCCGTAACACTGCCCCCTCCTAAGACATGCTCGTCCCGAGCATCATTAGATCCATGGTATTTGGCCAACCGATCAACATGAACAATCTTACAGGGGCTACGCGCGTTACGCTGTATCCGGTATGTGACGTCGTTGATCCTAGTGACTACTTGAACGGCCCTTCCCAACTCGGTGATAATTTGGGGGACTTCCCTTTTCTTCGCATAGGGTTATGTAGCCATACCAACGATCCTTCCTCAAACCTCGTCTGGTTAGACTTCCGGTCATATCTGGTCTTCATCTTTTCGCTGGCCTGCAGTCCGTGTTCACGAACATGATTGTGAACACCATCAATCCGGTTTCGCAGTTCACTTGCATACTCCGAAATCGTCTTCGGTGCATCAGGAGGTCGTCCGGTCAGTAGATCCGCAGGCAAACGCAATTCTCTTCCAAAATTAGCACACGCAGGTGTCACGGCCGTGCTTTCGTGAACTGCGGTCCGATATGACATTAGAAAGAGTGGAATATGCCTGTCCCAATCTTTCTGATGGCTGTCAACTACTTTGGCCAAATGTCGTTCCAGAGTCTGATTGAATCTCTCGACCATCCCGTCTGACTGTGGATGATAGGACGTAGTCCGAGTTTTATGAATCCCCATGACTCGGCAAGTCTCCTGAAACACCAGAGATTCAAAATTTCTTCCCTGATCGCTGTGGATCTCAAGAGGTACTCCATACCGACAAAATACTTCAGCCACTACAGTTTCCGCTATTGTGACTGCCTCTTGATTTGGAATGGCAAACACTTCAGGCCATTTGGTGAAATAGTCCATGACCACAAGGATGTACTTGTTTCCGCGGTCAGAGATCGGGAACGGGCCTGCGACGTCCAAAGCAATTCTTTCCCAAGGTGCCCCCACATTATAAACTTTAAGCGCACCTCTACTGCGTGTATGTGGCCCCTTAACTGACGAGCAGCTAGTACATTTCCTACACCAATCTTC
Source organism: Choristoneura fumiferana (assembly GCF_025370935.1). Taxonomy (NCBI): domain Eukaryota; kingdom Metazoa; phylum Arthropoda; class Insecta; order Lepidoptera; family Tortricidae; genus Choristoneura; species Choristoneura fumiferana. The sequence continues at coordinate 3,071,567 of NC_133499.1, read as the reverse complement.
CACATCTTCCCGACAGTGTATCCAGTAAAAGCGTTGCCGAATCTTCATCAGAGTTCTTTTTACTCCTAGATGCCCGCCGGAAATGCCATCATGAAAGGATCTTAAAACATCGCTAACTCTCTTTCTTGGTACAACCACTTGAAGGTGAGCATCCTTCCCGTTCGCTGACTCCCATTTCCTACACAGTACGCCATTGTGCATAATCAGACTTTCCCATTGCGCCCAGTAGCTCTTGGTCACTGTACTCATCGGAGCTACTTCACACCACTTTGGTTTGGGCATTCCACCGTTAATCCAGTCGTAAATGGGTTTTATGTCACGATCTTCCTGTTGTGCTTCTTGCATGACAGCGTCACTCCACTCTTCGCTAACAGTGTCGGTCCTCAACATCTTCACGCAGTCCTTATCCTCTTGTTTAAACAGTGTTTGCAGTCATCCAGACAAGGCCTTCGGGAGAGGGCATCTGCATTTCCATGTGACTTTCCACTTCGATGCTCGATGGAAAAGTCATATTCCTGCAGTTGTTCGATCCAGCGTGCCACCTGACCCTCGGGGTTCTTGAACTCTAACAACCACTTTAAAGCAGCATGGTCAGTCCTGATTCGGAACTTGCGTCCAAGCAAATATTTGCTGAAATGCTGCAAAGTTTTAACGACTGCCAGCAATTCTCTTCGAGTGACGCAGTAATTTCTCTCGGGTTTCGATAACGATTTACTGAAATAGGCTATCACAACTTCTTGATCTCCTTTGTTTTGTGACAAGACTCCTCCGATGCCAGTATTGCTTGCATCAGTGTCAACAACAAACTCGTTATCCGGGTCGGGATATTCCAAAATCGGTGTTTCACAAAGTCTCTGTTTGAGATCTGAGAAGGCTGCTGCACACTGTTCATCCCAATTAAATGGTCGTTTCTCTTCCGTCAGCTGGTGCAAAGGCTTTGCTATATCCGAGAAGTTCTTCACAAATCGTCGATAGTACGAGCAAAGTCCTAAAAAGGCACGCACTGCTGTCTTGTCTTTCGGTGTTGGCCAGTCCTTAACTGCACTGATCTTCTCAGGATCTGTCTGGATGCCTTCTGATGAAATTACATGTCCCAAGTAGTTTACCTTACGCTTGAAGAATGAGCATTTCTTCGGACTTAGTTTTAAATTTGCGTCACGCAACTTGGACAAAACTTGCTCCAGTTTCTTAAGGTGGTCATCGAAATTTTTACCTACAATTATGATGTCATCCAGATACACTAGGCAAGTATCACCCAGAAGGCCGGCAAGTATTTGCTCCATTAACCTCTCAAAAGTTGCCGGTGCATTGCACAACCCAAACGGCATAACATTAAACTGCCAAAGTCCTTTACCAGTTGAGAAGGCTGTTTTCTCTTTATCTTTGTCCTTGATTTCCACTTGCCAGTATCCACTTTTCAAATCCAAGGTGGAAAACCATTTCATGCCGTTTAAAGTGTCCAACGTGTCGTCTATCCTCGGCAATGGATAACTGTCCTTCTTGGTCACGTCGTTGAGTCTACGATAGTCAACGCAAAATCTCATAGTTCCATCCTTCTTTTTCACCAAGACTACTGGAGAACACCAAGGGCTAGTTGACGGTTCTATTACTTTGTCCCTCCTCATTTCCTTGATCATGTCTTCGACTTCTTTTTCTCGAGCTACTGGAACTCGCCGAGGTCGCTGTCGAATAGGCATGACATCTCCAGTGTCGATCTCGTGCTGCACTACTCCAGTTCTCCCGATATCACTGTCATGTGCAGAGAAGACACTCCTATAGCGCTTTAGTAGATTACGCGCCTTTAGAAGTTCTTCCTCCGTGAGATCATTCTCGCAGTTTTCCAATAATTTTCCAATATCCACAACTTCTTCTTGCAACTTGTTCTCGTTTGGCCCATGGCAACTCCGTATCCAAGAGATTGCCTCGCATGTCCCCATAAGGGTTCCTTTACTTAGGACGTGTTGAGTGTCACTTAAATTAAGAACCCTTATAAATGCTGCAGATGACGTCATTACCACTGTGCGAGCTGGTATCCACGGCTTACTGCCAGCTATTTTCTCTATTAACACGCAGGAATGAGATCCTTGTCTCATACCATATGGCAACTTCACTGGAACTAGGGCTTGCGATCTCGGTTGAAGTGTAGTCCTTCTAGCGCAGAAGACATGTCCACCCACTTCACTCTCCATAGGAACTTCATAAGCCCCAAATTTCAGCACGCCGCCTTTTAAGTCGATCTTACATTCGTACTTCCTCATAAAATCTAGACCAATAATGCAGTCGTCTACGATGTCAGCAATGATGACTTTGTGCCAGTACTTTTTTTCTCCAATTTTTACTGACACTTCTTGCTCCCCTTGGACGGAAATGTACTGGCCGGTAGCCGTTTGCAGCTGAAGATGCATTGGTCGGACTAGATGATCTCTGATCAGGTGTTTTAGCAGTCGAGAACTGATCACAGTCCGAGAAGCTCCGGTGTCGATAGTAAGGTGACATGGTACTCCACCAATTTCTCCTATGACAGCCAGACTGTTCCCGTCATTCGCCTGGGAGATCATAACTGGGACATTTTGACCACCAGCCAGCACTCGTCCCATAGTCCTGGCTTTTACTCGTTTCCCTGCTGCTGCCGCTCTGGGCTCCCAGAGCTTGCTGGCCTCTCCATTTGGTCCGAGTCTCGTCGCCTCCAATATCTTTTCGGGCAGCCAGATTGCATGTGTCCTCGTTCCCCGCAGTTGTAACACCGAGGTCCCGTTTCTCGAGGTGGAGCAATCGGCTCCCTGGCAGCGACTTCGCGCACCCTGAAGGATCTTGTTGGGTCCTGTCGTACAGCTTCCACCTCGAGGGCATGGGCAAGCGCATCCTTCAAACTCCATGGTGACCCAGTCGTACAGCAGCCCTCACTTCAAAGTCTCGAATCCCATCTATGAATGTCTGCACTAGCATTCCATCCGTAAAAGAGGATGAATCTCGGTATGCTTTTTGGACCAGTTTCTCTATTTCTAGGGCCCACTTTTGTAATGACTCATTACGGCCCTGGGTCCTATCCTTCAGTTGAGCTCTGTAGACGTGCTCTAGATGACTGTCACCGAAGCGTGCTTCTAAAGCTTCAAGGAGACGGTCATATGTCTTATCCTTTCCCAACGTTTCCAAGATACTGAGAGCTTCATCCCGTAGCGCCAAACTCAGTGCCGTTTTTGCATAATCCTTGCTCCAGCCATTCGTTTCCGCAACCAACTCGAATTGGTGCTTGTATGCGGCCCATGAAGAGGTACCATCAAATGGTGGTAACTTTAACTTTTCACCTCCTGTGGCTGGTGCACCCGATAAACTGGTGGTGCCGTTGGCCACTTTAATCTCCAACTTCTGGAGGCGATTCTCGTGGCCTTCTACCTTTTCGTTGACACCGTTGAGGCGCTGTTCGTGATTTTCGACTTTAATGTCAACTGCCACAATTTTATCCTGGACCTCAGCCATCTCCTTTTTCCATTCTGCGGTTGCGTCGTGTACCTCGCGGAGGAGTTCGAACTGGTTCTTTTGTTCCTCCTGTAGAATCCTAGCTTGTTCTTCCTGAGCTTCCTTCTGACCCCGTAGCTCTTGCTGCAGAATTCTAGCTTGTTCCTCCTGCTTTCTAGCATGTTCCTCCTGCCTTCTAGCTTGTTCCTCCTGCCTTCTAGCTTGTTCCTCCTGCCTTCTAGCTTGTTCCTCCTGCCTTCTAGCTTGTTCTTTCAGGAGGACCAGAATCGCACTGACGTCTATTTCCGACTTTGGGGAACTGCCACCGCTGTATCTGACGCTGCGGCGGTGTCTGTAGGGTCCCCAGCTGCGGCGCGGCTTCGGGTCTGCATCCTCTCCTTCTCTTCTTCTCGCGGAGTAAGCGGCATTTTCAATCCCACTTCTGACACCAAATGTTACGTTCGTGGGGTGGGTTCGTGATTGAAAAGCACTTTTAACACCGATGAATAAGAGTAGGATTTATTTTCACACTGTTACTTAACTTTACAAAACACTTAAAAACAGTTCACAGTAATTTCGCACTCTAAAACTCACTTACAAGTCGCTTTGATTCTCTTCGATGTTTATCGCTCGGTATCGCATTCGAAACTGTCTTCGCCGCAACCTCACCCGGCTTATATACCCCCGGTGAATCGGTCCACAAAGTTCGAGAACAGTCCAGCTAGGACGTCATACCTACATCTCGAATGTTCCGGAAACGAGTAGAGTGTCTGTCTCTTTCATGTGCTATCTCTCTCACACAGTTACTAGAATATTCCGGAAACAGGATCATCAGTCTGTTTCTCTCACACATATAGGCTATCCTTGTCACACACCTTCTCGAATGTTCTCAGTATAGCTGTCTCTTTCTAATCGTGCTATCTCTTTCACTCCTATGGAAAATTTCGCCATATACTGAAATGTACTTCAGAGGCCCATAAGGGGTCCTGAAAACGCCTGAAAACGGGTTTTCAGGTTATGGCGTCATCGGATAGAGGGTGGCCTGAAACGGACTGAAAACATGTTTCAGGCGCCTGAAAACAACGGTAACTTGGGTGAAATTTTGATAAACTAATATGTGATAGAGCATCCTCTGAAACGGCCTGAAACCGTATTCCAGCCTACTGAAAACGCCTCCAATGGGTCGAAAAGCACGATCAAAGTTTCCACCTAACCCACCGCCGTAACACTATTTATCAGAGTATGGTCGCCGAGCACGAAGCATTTCGCGCAATGACTACTTGTCTCTGTCACTCGCGCGTGAATATTGACGTCGCATTAGTACAAACTATCTGTGCGAGCGCGACGGTAAATTTTACGCGCGAGCGACAGATACACGTAGGGAAAGTCATTGTACGAAATTCTCGTTCTTGGCGACCGTACTCTAGTAAAAAACAGGTATAACTCATAGTATTGATTATTTCAGGTACGTGAGACATCTTGACATGACTGTACTCTCTGTGCACATCAAGACAAAGCTGTGTCAAGTCGTCGAAGCTATGATGCGAAGGAGGGATGATCTGGCGTTCAGACAGGTAAGCATGACTTCAACACAATAATATAATATTAACATAACCCTGGTGTTACAGATGTGTATGGGCGGTGGTGATCTCTATCAGGAGACCACTTGCTCGTTTGCCTTCCAGTAGAATAAAAAAAAAAAAAAAAATCCCATGTCTACAGATTTCCACGTCTAGAGATTTTATGTCTACAGAATACCATGCCGACAGAATCCCATACACCTACATACATAAAATCACGCTTCTTTCCCAACGGGGTAGGCAGAGACTACATCCTTCCACTTGCTACGATTCTGGCGTACAACTCTCGCTCCTCTACATTCATCAATCTTTTCATGCATGCACGTCGGTTTAGAGTACCCCTGACCCGACCTTTCTTCAGAACGTCCCCGATTTGATCGTGGTACGCTCGTCTAGGCCTTCCTCTTCCTACGTTCCCATTCACGCTCGTCTTATAGATCTGCCTAGTCAATCTATTTTCATTCATTCTCTCCCATATCTATAGATATCCATCGTTTACAGATTCTCCAGTCTACAGAATCTAATGTGTACAAAATCCCATGTGTACAAAATCCTATGTCTACAGATTTCCTCGTCTAAAGTATCACGTGTCTGCAGATTTTCATGTCTAAGGAATCCCGTGTCTAAGGAATCCCGTGTCTAAAGAATCCTGTGTCTACAGTACCTCACGTCTACAGATTCCCGTGTCTAGGGATTATCTAACAAGTTTCCCTACCCCGCAGGAGATGAAGTTCCGCAACAAAATGGTGGAATATGTTACGGACTGGGTCCTCGGCACGAGCCATCAGATCGCGCCGCCGCTGCGGGCCGACGCCTCCTCTATATCCAGGTAAGATACAGAAAGAAGTAATAAAAAAAAAAAAGAATCAATTAAAAAGTTTGCTAAAATTCGGCACAACAAGAAATATAAATTACAATTGAAAACGAAAAGGCAACTTTACATAATCTTATATAGAAAAACCGGCCAAGAGTGTGTCGGACACGCCCGAAATAAAGTTCCGTAGCCATTACGAAAAAATTAAGTAATATTTTTCTAAGGATTTCGTATTTTGTACGGAATATTCCAAGTTTAGGTATATTTTATACCTTAGGCTGCTATTTACTCTTAAACTACTAATAAACTTAACCGTTATAATTTTCCTTCTAAGTTTGATATACTTACTACCATCCTAAATTTTAAATTTTTTCCACCCACCGGTTTAGATTTTAGAGGGGGGGGGGGACGCTCGATTTTAATGAAAATTTGCACTTTAAAGTTGAATATTTTGCAAACAAATCACTAAATCGAAAAATCGTTTTAGCAACCCCCTGGTTTTAAAAGACCTATCCAACGATACCCCACACTATAGGGTTGGATGAGAAAAAAAAATCATCCCCACTTTACGTCTATGGGAGATTTTTTTTTTGAATATTTTTTATACCATTTTATCGGCATAGTTTACATATATATACGTGCAAAATTGCAGCTTTCTAGCATTGATAGAACCTGAGCAAAGCCGCGGACGGACGGACAGACAGACAGACATGGCGAAACTATAAGGTGCCTTTTTTGCCATTTTGGCTATGCATTTTATTTGACAATCCTAATTAGCATGAGACGGGCTATGTGTGGCGCTATCGGTTGAGTTACGGCATACCTGTACGCAGATACTTGGTGTGCTGCAGAGAGCTGGACCAGGCGTGTATGGAGGCGGTCGCCGCGCTGCTGAAGGGACTGCCGCTGCAGCCCGAGGAGTCCGACCGCGGGGATCTGATGGAGGCCAAGAGCCAGCTGTTCCTCAAGTGAGTACCACTCTACATTTGGCATAGCTTTGGTTTACTCAAAGGCATGGAAAATTGTAAAACAAGATCATATCACTTCAAAGTTTAATATCTCAAAAACGGCTAAACTGATTTCGTTGAAACATGTCTAAGAATCATCGCTAGAAAACCTGATTTCAAGTTTTAACCCGTTTAAGAGCTACGGTGCTACAGCACTCTTTTTGCGTCGGGGTATAAAAACGAGACATTTCACCCGAGCCGGTACGGCGAGGGTGGATAGACACCTCGAGGGGAAAATGGATTTAATGCTAAAGTTTTACACTGCTTTTCACTTCGATGGCGAGGAAATTAAATAGCAACTAGTTCGCTTGCTAGAAACCTTTTCATCATCATCATCATCCCAGCCTATATACGTCCTACTGCTGGGCACAGGCCTCCTCTCAGAATGACTGAGCGAACTGCCGGACTAATCACAATTTTTAACCCCCGACGCCAAAAAAAAGGGGTGTTTATTAGTTTGACCGCTATGTGTATCTGTTTGTGGCACCGTAGCTGTTAAACGGGTGAACCGATTTGAATGTTTTTTATTTTATTTGAAAGCAGGTTTTCTAGCGATAGTTTTTGAGATTTAGAAGTTTTAATTGGCAAAGTCGGGGGTTTTCCAACTTTTTGTTGGTTATTAGGACATCAGCCTCTCTATTTAGGAGACCACGGATCGGCAAGCGCAGCGTAGGACGTCCAATGAGACGGACAGATGACCTGGGCCGCGGGTTCACGGTGGATGCAAGCAAACCGAAGCAACTGGAGGTCTATCGGGACGTCCTACGGCTGAGACGCTGATGATGATCTTGCTCTCAACTTCCCATTACAGATACTTCACCCTGTTCATGAACCTCCTGAATGATTGCAACGAGGTGGAGATGGCGGAGGGCCCGGGCCGGCTCGAGACGTTGCGGAACGCGACCATACAAGCCATGTCCAATCTGCTCAGCGCTAATATAGACTCTGGATTGATGCATAGCATTGGTAAGCCTTTACGCCAGTGGCGGCGTAGGTGGGGATGGGGGGCCGGCCCGCCCCGGGCGGCACTTTTTGGGGGCGGCACAGTTCCATCCTACTCATCATCATCCCAGCCTATATACGTCCCACTGCTGGGCACAGGCCTCCTCTCAGAACAAGAGGGCTTGGGCCATAGTTCCCACGCGGGCCCAGTGCGGATTGGGAACTTCGCACGCACCATCGAATCGCTTCGCAGGTTCGTGCAGCCGCAAAGCTCGTGGTAAATTTTAAATGTAATTCCGCACTTGAATTTCGAAAAACTCAGAGGTGCGAGCCGCGGTTTGAACCCACGACCCTCTGCTTGAGAGGCGATAGGTCAAACCACTAGGCCACCACAGCTCTATCCTACTATCCTACTAATATTACAAATGTGAAAGTTTGTGAGTGAGTGAGTGAGTGAGATTGTGTGTGAGTGAGTATGATTGTTACTTCTTCTTCAAAAAAAGTCAGATTATAACCTAGATTAAAACAGAATACTTTTTATCTCGATTTTCCCACGGGACAGGGATAAAATCTCGAAATAGCAACCACTGGGCTTAGAGTCATAAATTTGGTATATTAGCTGGACGTCTGGGATAACACATAGGATACTTTTATCCCGATATTCCCACGGGATAGGGATATAATCTCGAAATAACAACCGCTGGGTTTAGAGTCTTGAAATTTTGGACAATTGTTCTTAACCCAACCTCAATGAAGACCACGATATACATTTTGGGAATTCCCACTGCGCAACCCTAAAAACCCTGCCTTATCCTCAGACTTAGGTTACCATCGCGACCTACAAACCCGCGCGGCCTTCATGGAAGTACTGACTAAGATCTTGCAACAAGGCACAGAGTTCGACACCCTGGCTGAGACTGTGTTAGCCGACCGCTTCGAGCAACTGGTCCAACTGGTCACTATGATCTCTGATAAGGTAAGAATCTAGGTGGGAGCCTGTATCGCCTAACGTCGTTTGTCCTAAAATGTTTGTCCTAATGATCGATTCTCCTAACAACTGAAACTGAATAAGTTTTTGGTAAAAAAATATTTTTTAATACAAGCTTTTTTTGGCTGACTGTACTTGTATTGTCACCCAAACTACATTTGCATTCCAAATTTCAAGTCGCTGCCGTTAACCGTTGAAGAGTTCCGTCACTACCATATTATTGTATTGTCACGAAATCTATATAAGTAATATACCAAATTTCAAGTCAATCTAACTACTGTAAGTTGGTCGAATTTAACTTGCAAGATTTGATTACAGACAGACAGACAACGGGACAGGTGAAACTAAATAAAAGCTTATAAAAAAAACCGAAATCTGGAAGATCTGAGAGATCTGAAACTGGAAGAGTCCGACCGCTTAGCCAGTTTTATATGCCTTCTCTTTTCTTGTTACAGGGCGAGTTGCCAATAGCAATGGCGCTGGCTAACGTAGTGAGTACGTCCCAAATGGACGAGTTGGCGCGCGTCTTCGTAACGCTGTTCGACGCGAAGCATTTGTTGGCGCCGCTGCTGTGGAATATATTCTACCGGGAAGTCGAGGTAAGTGGCGTTTTACTTATTACTAAGGTAAACGTAAATAAGTTTTTGGTATAAAAAAAAACATTTTTAATACAAGCTTTTTTTGCTGACTGTACTTTTTGCTGGCTGTACTTGTATTGTAACCCAAACTACATATACATACCAAATTTCAAGTCGATGCTATTAACCGTTGAAGAGTTCCGTCCATGGAGACGATCCTGCCCGTACTACCAGGATGACACTACCAGATTATTGTATTGCCACGCAATTTACATAAGTATACCAAATTTCGGGTCAATTCGACTACTGGAAGTTGGTCGAATTTAACTTGCAAGATTTGATTACAGACAGACAGACAGACAAAGGGACAGGTGAAACTAAATAAAAGCTTGTAATTAGGGTTAACCTCTTAGCTGCTACATACTTGAGGGTTACTCCAAATGAGAAATAGGCTTGTAATTTGACTCCATTTACTACTAAAGCCGAGTTTAGACTTGCAAGAAAAATCGTGCAAGTTGCATCACGTTGCGAGGCCGTAAAACCAACCAGTTTAGTGGCTAATCGAGCGCCGTAATGTAAATCCAACTTGCACTTGATTTTTCTGCAAGTCTAAACTCGGTTTAACAGACGCGTACATTACACTTTGAATGATTGATTTGTTTTTTCTCCAGGACATGTAATTTTTGAGAATTCCCACGCGAATTTTTGTTTTTTATTCTCACATTGAAACGGCTGAACGGATTCAGATGAAATGTTGTATGTAGATAGCTGGACATCTGAAAACAAATAGGCTACTTTTTATCCCGATATTCCCGTGGGATAGGTGTGACATAATGCAACGTCATAAAGACCAAGATGTAATTTCTGGCAATTCCCATAAAGAATTTTGTAAAATCCCGGATTTCAATTGTAACT
>NC_133499.1:3041353-3058109 GCF_025370935.1 Choristoneura fumiferana | reverse complement strand
AACAACTTAAGTTTTTTATTTTAATAGTTGCTCATTAAAAGGGAAGTTTATTCAATCTTGCTTTTCATGTATATTGGTATAATTTCAACGAAACAAAGACTTATACAGAAAGAAAGAAAAATAAAGGGAAAATATGGATAATACCGAAAAATTACCGAAATACCGCGGATACCGGTTTCAAAATTTGAATACGGAATAATTTCGTTATTCTCCTATCAAGTAAAATGTTGCACGGGCCTAAGCCAAGTGCTTTAAAATATGTACCAAACTAATTTCTAATTCTAACTGTGTATTATATAGAAAGGAATTTGCGTACTATGCGGCAAGTGTTTAAGATGACTGCTTTTTGTAATAGAGTGTATGTGGCTGAGTGCATATTGAGTGCCCGGAGGCTCTCATGGAGTGTTTTCGGTATGACACCTGTTGTGGAGAGAATGATGGGAATTGTTTTAACGGTGCGGACTTGCCACTGTGTTTTAATTTCTATGGAGAGATCGGTGTACTTAGCTATTTTTTCTGTGTGGGTATTTTGTAGGTTATGTGTGTTGCAGATGGCAATGTCAATTAAATATACTAACTTTTCTCTCTTATTTAAAATAGTGATGTCTGGTCTATTGCAGTGAATCGTTTATCAGTCATGATGGTTCGGTCCCAATATATTTTGTAGTCACCGTTTTCTAGAACTGTCTGGGGCTTGTATTTGTAGTATGGGACTTTCTCTGTTATTAGTTTGAACTGGGATGCTAGGTACTGGTGAACTATTGCTGCTACTTGGTCATGTCGGTGTTTGTAGTCAGTCTGAGCTATGGAGCGGCAAGCGCCGGTGATGTGTTGGATTGTTTCTGAGCTAGCGTGACAGTGTCGACAGTGGTCTGATCCTGGTCTGCGGATGATGTACTTCTGGTAGTTTTTGGTGTTTATCACTTGGTCTTGGATAGCCATTAAGAAAGCTTCAGTCTCTGGGAAGAGTTCACCCCGACGCAACCAAGCGTTCGACGCTACGTTGTCGACATGTGGTTGCTGCAGGTCGTTGTAATGTCTTCCGTGGAGAGACTTGCGCTGCCATGCGTTGATTTTTTGTTTTGTGTCCGTGATGTGCTCGTTGCGCTGCTTGTTTGTGTTGTGTAGGTTAAGAGGGGTAAGCCGTATGTCAGCGTGTGTGACTGATGTGTGTAAGATGGAATCGTGTGCTCGTCTATAAAAGAATTGTCTAAGGTTTGTTATCTGTTTGTTATGCAAGTTAATGATATCTATTAGACCTCGGCCGCCTTGGTTTCGCGGAAGAGTTAATCGTTGTACACATGATCGTGGATGATATTTACGATGTGAAGTCATTAACTTGCTGATTATGCATTGCAGTTTTTGGAGATCGGTTTTCGACCAGTTTATTATGCCAAAACTGTACGTGAGAATTGGTATTGCGTAAGTGTTAACTGCTTTAATCATGTTGCGAGAATTTAATTGTGACCGGAGGATTGCATTTAGTCTGTGTTTGAATTTTTTATTAAATCTGTTTTAGTTTCCTTTTGGTGAATTTGCTGTGATTGTTGGAATCCTAGATATCTATATGGAGTGTCTTCATCCATTGATAAGATGAGGTCGCCATTGTCAAGCGCATAGTCATCCTGCACAACAGCTCCCTGCTGGACAGACAACGTCTTGCACTTGTCAATACCGAATTCCATACAGATATCTTTGGAGAACATTTGCGTGATGTCTGCGAGCTGGTGTAATGCTTCTGTATCGGAACTGTATAGTTTAATATCATCCATGTACATAAGGTGTGTTAATGTTGTGTAATTTTGATCATGTGATATTGGGAATCCGTTGACATGTCGGTTCAGCATATTTGAGAGAGGATTAAGAGCGAGGCAAAACCAAAGGGGGCTCAATGCGTCTCCTTGGAAAATGCCACGTTTAATGTATATGTCTGTAGTTTGTATTGGTGTGGGAAAATCGACTAATTTAAGTTTTGTTTTCCAGTGTTGCATTGTGTCTTTCAGAAAGGTAATTATTGTTGGGTTAATTTTGTAATGGTGCAGTATTTGTATAAGCCAGCTGTGGGGCACAGAGTCGAAGGCTTTTCGGTAGTCTATATACATAGTGGTAATGTTTTGTTTATGTTTAATTGCTGATTTCATCGCAACCGAGTCAATGATGAGCTGTTCCTTACATCCTTGGCTGTTCTTGCGGCAACCTTTCTGTTCTTCTGCTAGTAAATTGTGTTCTGTTACGTGTTGGTATATAAGTTCTGTAAGACAAGACGTGAGTATTTTGTAGATTGTTTGCAAACATGTTATTGGTCGGTATTTAGCTGGGTTTAGTCGTCATTATCTTTTGGTAACATGTAAGTGATACCCTGAGTGAGAAATTCAGGCATAGTGCTGGGCGACTCTATGAAGTTATTTATATGTTTGTGTAGTGTGGGATGTAGTGTGGTAAGTTTCTTATACCAGTAGTTGTGTATATGATCAGTACCAGGTGCTTTCCAGTTATGTGTTTTTTTTATAACTCTAACAAATGTGTCTATTGGTATATATTCGAACTGCATCAGAGGGACGTCGTTCAGGAGCTGTTCATCAGCATGAATCCATTCAGCAGTTTTATTATGTTCTATTGGGTTGCCCCATATATTTGACCAAAATTGATGAAAATTTTCAGCGTCAGGTGAGACAGTGTGTAAGGTGTTGTGTGTACTCTTGTGTTGTGTGTCTATCGTTAGTTGCCTGTAAAACTGTTTTTCGTTATTACTAAATTGTGTGTTTTGTTTCTTCCTGCGTGTACAATTTAGGTATCTATTAAGCCTTGCCTTGGCTGCATTCAGCTTTTGTTTCAGTGTATCAAGAAATTGCTCGTTAGTTGTATTGAGCTCCTCGTGCTGAGAGTGCTGTCGATGTCTCTTTTTTATGTCTTCAACACATGCCGATAGTCTTGCCCCCGTGAAGCCCTGTATGTAGTGTGTTAACCTGCCAATGTCTTTCCTTAAATTACTTATTTTTGTTTCTAATCTTTTCTGCCACGCTGGTCTAATATCATTACTTTGTTCTGGGGATGAGTTCGTGTGTTTGAATTTTGTGCCGTTACAGGAAGCAGTAGTGTAAGCTGAACAATATATTAATGTTTGCGTCACTATGTAACTGTCCTCCTCAGATATGTATTTGGGTAGAATGTTTGTGTTGATGTAGTTAATAATATAGCTAAGTTTTTTGGAGGTTTTTTGTTTCGGTATGTATGGTCTTTGTGTTGGATCAGTAGTTTTGAATCTTTCCAATGTAGTTTCAAATGTTTTTGTTATATTTTGAGCAAGTTCGTTGTTTGCATCAACTGGTTCAATAATTTCGTGGTTCCTTGTATTTTGGGGTCAGGTTCTGTCTGTAGGTTTTCTATTGCAGAGTTATTTTCATGGTTCACATTGTCTGAGTCGGTGATTTGAGTGATGGAAGCGTCTTGTGTATTAAGCTGTTGTTGTACCTCATCTCGTATTTTTTGTAGTTTTTGGTCTGGCAAGCGGTTGTTTGCTATAATTATTCGTCTTTGGTCAGCAATTCTTTGTTCTGAGACATGTGATAATTCTGAAAATTTTTCTGTTATTTCTTTGTGTAGTTGTCTGCGGTATGCTGTAGTGTTTGACTCTAAATTCGTGATCGTGTAATATGCTCTTATTATAGCTTCGTTAATTTCATCCGTCCATATTATTCGCGTTCTTGACTGGGAGTTATTTGATGTCTGTGACTGTTGTGTAAGGTTTGTATGTGAGTGTGTGAGTTGTAAAGTTACTTCCTCTCTTATGATGTCTAAAGTGTCTTTTGATAGCATCTTATTCCTTATAATGGCCCTACGTTGATCTCCTATTCGTTGCTTAGATACATTCATTTCCGGAAACTGTTCGTTAAACTGTGTGTATAATGTGTCAAGGTAGCCATTTGTTTTTGTTTCTAATTCGGTAATATGAAGATAAGTGCGCCAGATGAACTTGTTCATTTCAATAGTCCACTTTTTTCGCGCGCGACAGTTGCCCGTAGCGGGTCCAGGGCTGATGGCGTTTGCCTCCTGGACAACATCTACTGACATTGAAGATAAAGATGTCGTATCGGAAGGCGATAGGGAGTCAAAGGGGTGTGGCGATGAGTTGGGTGATTCAAATGTGCTATGGGTCGATGAGATTGGTGATGATGATCGTGAAATGATATCAGCTGCTTTCGCTAGCCGAGTTGACCTAGGTAGCGGTACATTGCTCCCCCCAGAATACGCGGAGCGGCTCGAGCTACGCGTGATGCGGCGCTCGGGGCGGGATTCTCCAGCATCGTCTCCTCCGCTGGTACCCGCCTGGGGTAGTATGTTTCTCTTTTGTCCCGCTTTCATACTTACGTCTCGCTACTAGTGCTCCGTTAGCCATTGGTAAGTATATAGCTATATACATAGCTGCCAATGTCCGCCCCTCACGTGACACTGATGGTCGTGTCGGACGTGGAGTTAGATTTGTGAGGGGCTTATTATTATTATTATTATTATCTTTTAGTAACAGGTTCATCATTTGGGTTGTCAGGGAAGGACAGTTAAAGCAAACCTTAAATTAAGAACAAGAGCTGGCAAGCCCTAAGGGGCGAATGGTACGCTCCGAGCGCTCCAGAGCGTCGGGCCGGATCCTTCGCATGTAGTGGCGATAGTCTCCTCGGACCTGGCAGGGGGTTCGATCATGCCGTCGCGCGGTCCACCACTGGGAAATGGGATTATGCTTTCCTGTTACCTGACATGAACTGTGTTTCATTCATAGACATCGGTTACACGTTAACTCTGGCGTCGGTTCAGTTTATCACTGGTCAGAAATGAAATGAAATGGTTTATTTGCTTTAGACATGGTAAAATCGGTGAGGAAACCTGCACAAACCTGCAAAGCAATTCAATGGTGTGTGTGAAGTTCCCAATCCGCACTTGGCCTCGTGGGAACTACGTCTCAAGCCCTCTCATTCTGAGAGGAGACCTGTGCCCAGCAGTGGGACGTATATACGTAACGACGAACTATACTACTATTACAACTTACTATTACTATGCCTACACAATACCAGATGATCTGATTCCATAGAGCGTTAACTAATCAATATCCTGTCTCCAAATGTGATAATGGACATTAAGCTTATTCATGATACAAAGGTTTGTATTTAGTATCTTAATCTGGTACATAAGTAGGTACCTATAGTACGTTTTTAACACGCTATTGATAGCTTTACTCCCATAACTAATATACAAACATATCGAGTACCTATTAATCACGACTACTATTGCGAAAATAAAATATTGTATGCAACTCAAAGTCAATGTTAAAGTCAAAATATCTTATTCAATTTAGGCTATAACAAGCACTTATGAATGTCAAAAAAATCTACCACCGGTTCGGAAAAACCTCTGTTATGAGTAGAATCCGGCAAGAAACTCAACGAGGTATATTTTTTAAACAGATTTACAATACTGTTAAATGATATCTAATCACAAGTATTTAACACAACTTTATTTTTAACACAGTAGGTTCGCTATTTGAAGGGATCGCTAATGCGGATCGGAATTATTTTCAAATAGATCTGAACTGAACGTCATTAGGCCTTAAAACACTCATGTGACCCTACACCCTCATGTGATCACACTCGTGTTTTAAGGACCCCTATTACGATACAGTTGCATAAATAACTATCATCATCATCATCCCAGCCTATATGCGTCCCACTGCTGGGCACAGGCCTCCTCTCAGAACAAGAGGGCTTGGGCCGTAGTTCCCACGCGGGCCCAGTGCGGATTGGGAACTTCACACGCACCATTGAATTGCTTCGCAGGTTTGTGCAGGTTTCCTCACGATGTTTTCCTTCACCGCAAAGCTCGTGGTAAATTTCAAATGTAATTCCGCACATGAGTTTCGAAAAACTCAGAGGTGCGAGCCGGGGTTTGAACCCACGACCCTCTGCTTGAGAGGCGATAGTCAAACCACTAGGCCACCACGGCTTTTTTTTAATTATAGTTAGGAAGCTATTCGGCTAAATCGTGAAACTTTTTTGAATGAGTTAAGTCGCTCTGCCGTTATTCTAAGCTATCTTGGCCTACTGTCCTCCATCATTAGCTGATATATATAATTGGGCATCTAGGTTATTCTTCAACACAAAAAGACACAAACTAATGTTCCAACTTACTGCCTCCTTTTTTCCAATGCGGGTTCAAAATATACGTGAAAAGACCTGTCATAAGAAGAGACCGGCGGTTCGTAATGTCGTCTTAATAATTCAGAACAATTTAGCGCGGCACCTCTTAGATCACCGTGCAACGAACAGTGAAACAAAAAAAACAGTTTGTATCAAAAAACAAAAAATTAAAACAATAAAATTTATATAATAATAATATATCGTCGCTTCGGAGGTAAAGATACTAAAGCGACACTTTGGGCCAAATTGAGTTATATATACCATCGGAATCAGCGAATTTTTCTGCGTCGATCTATCTGGGTTTCGGGACGATCAGAGGACTTTTTTGGCGCTTTAGCCCCTGAAAAATCAGTGAAATTTGGGACACTTATTACTAATCCGACGCTTAAATTGAGTATTTTCTCTTTAGTGCTTTTACCTGTTTTAGTTTCTAAACGATTATATTGTTAAGTCATTTGTAATTTTTCACCTTTAAATACATTTGGCGTTTTAGTACTCTGTGCATATCAAGAAATTTGATTCTTCGTCGCTTTAGTAAATTGTTCCAGTCTATTCTGAAGTTTTGGATGCGTTTAGTATTTTGGTTAAACTGATAAGAATATATTTAAGTCGTTTGAGTATTTAGTACAAAACAGTTAACAGAATTTGTGGTGTATTAGCGTCATTACAACATAGCAAAAGAAAGAAAACATTTATATTAGTAAAAAAACATAATATTAAAGGATTATGTTTGGTCCAGTAAGTCAATAATCTGTCATTTTATTGTCAAAAAATAAGTGTTTAGGTATTTTTTTTACGAAAAATCAATTATATAAGCCAGTTAGTAAAAGTACCCACGATATTTTCATACGAATTGTAGATATTATGCCAAAGTAATCTGGACTTTAATCTTAGGAATTTAAGTTACAATCACTTTACCAAGGATAGGTAAGGTACTATGCGCGTCTTTTATATCAACGCAATAATAGAGCGTGTTGGCAACAAAACCTGAAATAATTAAATAATTGATTGTGATTACGAAAGGCAAGTTTGTAAACAAATAATTATTATAATTATGTGCACTAACTCTATTGACTGTTATTAGAGTTAGGTACGAAGGAACATGATAAAAAGTTAACCTTATTGTGAGAATTCTATGTATCGGAAATAGGGTCTGATATAGAAATATGATGAATTGACATCTAGCTATTCTAAACGGCCAGGCTTTACTATATAAAAGGCTCAAATTATGTTATTGAATGGCAACTTTGAATAATTAAAATACTTGAATTTCAGATCCAAATGGAATCAGATAAACATGTCTCTTTTTTAAAAATTCGAATCCGGAAAGTGAAAAAATCAAATGTATAACTGGCCAAAGCTTAACGTAGTGCGACGCATTAACTTCGATGGTAAATATATGACTGCTTTTTCGCTCTGGACTCAATAGCCGCACCGAAGTTGAGACTAGATTGAAGGTCTAACCCAAGAACCTCAAGGTGGTCTTTAGGTGGTAAGGATACCCTCCTCTGGACAGTAGGAGCCAAAGTGAACGGTCTCCGCTTAGCGGTAAACAGATACGCCTGTGTCTTGGCAGCACTGAACTGGACCAAGTTGGCCGAGCCCCAGTCGGACATGGCCTCCGAGGTCGAATTCGTCCGCTGTACCATAACCTCCCTGAGTGCCCGATCTTATCACCGCTGGCCCGGGCCCGGCCGTTAGAAAGGTACCTCTCTGCAATTTTGCGTCATCTGCGTACCCAAACACATCGGGTATGAGCAAATCGTTGATGTGCAGCAATAATAGAGTTGCAGATAGGACCAATCCCTGAGGCACCCCGGCATTGATTGCCATGAGATCAGATGAGCATTCGTCAATGACAACTCGTTTAGATCGGTTCCGCAGGAAATCAGAGATCCATGAGCATAGGACAGGAGGAATCCTGCTAAGAAGGCCTCTGTGCCAGACCCTATCGAATGCCTTGGAATAGAGACACAGCAAGAGCTTCACCATGCTTCTCAACAGGTTCACACCAAATGTGAGTAGCATATACCAGAAGGTCCCCAGTGGACCGATTTCGGTGGAACCCGTATTGGCGGTCACTGAGGAGATCGTTACCTTCTAGATATACCTACCAGGAACTTAGCATTCAATACACGCTCCATTACCTTACATAGTATGGAGGTGATTGCGATAGGCCGATAGTTCGACGGGTCGGCACGACTGCCCTTTTTGGGTAGATACTGGCTGCACATTAGCAATCGTCCACGATACCGGGACCTGCCCCAACTTGAGGAAGAGCCTGAACAGACGTGTCAAAACCGGAGACAGTTCCGGAGCACAGGTGTTTAAAACAATTCCAGGTATAGTTTATTCCTAGTTTTA
The DNA here is from genome assembly GCF_025370935.1 of Choristoneura fumiferana. Lineage (NCBI taxonomy): Eukaryota > Metazoa > Arthropoda > Insecta > Lepidoptera > Tortricidae > Choristoneura > Choristoneura fumiferana. Next base: position 3,049,560 of record NC_133499.1, on the reverse strand, counting down.
TTTACGTCCAGAGAACGCAGCGTTCTTAAAACCTCCATTTGGTGTATTTTGACCTCCTGCTTAAACGTACCACAGTGAGAAATGGAGGGAGGCGCTACACTACCATCATCAAGACGCAAATTTTCCGCAAACAGAGAGACAAACAGGTTTGCCTTCTCCGCTGCAGTGTGAGCTAGCGACTTATCCGACTTCAGCAGTGGTGGCAGTGACGGACGACAGAAATTGTACTCCACCGATTTGGCTAAGGACGAAAACGCTTAAGGAATGTATTTTCTTTCTTTCTTTTCTTTTTCTTTACTCTCAGGTAGGAAGCAAATTTGGCACCGATACAACCAACATGGAGGAATCGCGCTTTCCGTATGACCTTTTTGCAGGACATGGCAGCTTTGTTAAAGAGCTGTTTCTTAACGTGTACATCCGGTCCGGAGCATTGCGACATCGAGCATCAGCCCACAGTAAGTAAGCAAATAGAGTGCTTAATAGCTTCAGCTTGAGCGCACTCAGCGTTAAACCATGGGCGAGATTTGCCACCAGTGGATACGTCAGAGAAAGGAATGAAATATTCCATACTCTGACGCAACACATCGGTAACAGCTTCTGCGCAGCTCGACGAATCGTTACTGGGAAAGCAAGTTTTCTGCCATGGATAGGAAGCAAAGAAATGACGCATCTCATCCCAATCTGCTTACTTGTATCGCCATACTCGCCGAGTACCGATTAAGCAATCGGTAGGAGAGTACTGCGACACAAATTTCACCAGACAATGGTCAGAAGTACCCAAAGGGGAAGACACCGACACATTGTACCTGTCTGGATCAGTCGTCAGCAGTAGGTCCAAGCACTTAGGCGTGTGCAAGGCAACATCCGGTATGCGAGTCGGTTGCTTAACCAGCTGGGCGAGATCTAGCTCTTCTTGCATGGTCCAAAGTCCCCCAAGAAAACCAACTACGCAAGCGGATACCGTTGCTGAACCACAAACCGTGCCGTAACACTGAAGTGATCAAAGACCCTGGTCGTCTCCAAGTCACCGCTGTGCGACCGATAGATCAGAGCGTAAACCGTTTGTTCAACACCAGTGTCCATCAGTAGCCAAAGAATGGAAAAGCTAGGATCCTCAAGGTTGCGGAGACGCTGAGTACAGATGTCATCACGAACGTACAAGCAGACCCCAGCACGTGGCTTAAAAGTATGCTCCAGGCTGTACCCTGGGTAGTGTGGGTAGTCGGTGGGCAAGAGATCACCACCGCCCATATACATCTGCAACACCAGGGGTATTGCAGACGCGTTGCCAACCTAGAGGCCTAAGATGGGATACCTCACATGCCAGTAATTTCACCTGAAGAAAAGAAGGAGATGAGAAAGACAAAAGTGAACAGGTTAGAAAAGACGGCAGTTGAACAGACACAGTGCTGCTCATCCAGCAGCACACGAAAATGAGCCACAACACAAGGAGCTTGGTCTGGTGACTGCGGGGACGCCCGAACCCCCCAAAGACGGCTTTCGGGTCCCCTCCTCGGTCGCCAACCGGCACTACAGCACATCTTCGGGATTTTTCGCAAGTTAACGGGGCAGCCTTTCAAAGTTGGCGAAACCTCTACTTGGGCCCCCTACTAACTGCGGTCGGCCAGCGGAGCACCGTGCTTTGGATTCCGCTACCCTCCACGAACAGGCACCCGGTGCAGCAAACTGACGGCACCGAAACCGGTTTGCACGCAGCGTTTGGCAGCATAACTTAGTTAGGTGGGTGGTGACAAACCGCGGCCGAAGCCTACCACCAGAATGAGGTTGTTCATTTGGCGCTACCTAGGGGACACGTGTGGGTAACTAGAGCTAAAGCCCACGGACGCGAACAGCTTTATCCCCCAATAGTTGACGATAGGCAGATAACACGATAACAAGAACCAATGTCAAATAAAACTTAAAAGTTTCTACAATTTCCTGTTTTTCCTTTGAATTTAGTAATATTGATTAAAGTCTGCAGGGCTAACTACGAAACTCGAAACTCGGAGTTCGTGTCGTGCGGTCCCTCTGACACTTATACTATTTAATACGAGAGCGAGAGGGACAGTACGATACGAACTTCGAGTTTCGAGTTTCGTAGTAGCCCTGCAGACGGTCCATTAGTGATCATTCGTTAAAGTAATCTAAAAATTAGTATGTTGTATATTAAAACATTTAACTTGCAAGTCTATTAAGTATTTGTAATGTTTTATGATTATCATTTAATGGTGCTTAAGCATTATGCAGTTGTAAAATAGTTTGATTATTGGTGAATAAGCATTAAACACAGTTTGATAAGAAATTGATTAACGCCATTAAGTAAATTGAAGATAAAAAAACTAGAATAAATATCCCGTTAGTCATCTGAAATTATGATATACATAACCAATTCTTACGTTTAGTCCTTTTACCTTATTGCGTTGTCTCAAAAAGTTGGAGACGAATGACTAAAGCGCCACCTATCTCCTGAACTATTGTACTTAGGTCAAAATTATACATTTCAGTTCATAGTATGCTGAATTGACTTTCATACAGTCTTAGAAATTCTAGAATGTGTTCACAAAGAAAAGAGTTATGAATTTTTTTCGTCAAAAAAAAACTTTAAATCGCTCTCCTGTAAAGTTGGTCAAATGTCGCTTTAGTATCTTTACCTCCGAAGCGACGATATGTCTAAGATCAAAGCAACAAAAAATGTAGCTGCATCTATTAAACTTTCAAACAGAACTTAGTTTAATAAATTTTAGGTAAGTATAATTTAATGTTTTAGCGTTTTAAAAAAAAACAACACGCTACATTTCTCAATTTTCTATCCAATATTAACGTTTAAATAGTCTCCATAGCCTTAGGAGTATTATTTTTTTATTATTTATTTGCTTATGCTCGGTTTGTTGTGTCATATATTGGGTACTGTGCACACTGTGCTACTGTCCCCCTTTATCCATTATGACATCCCGCGACATCTTACTCGCCCTTTACTCGCGTTAGGGTTGGCACAAAACGCTCTTCCAAACCAGTGCATGGCGGGGTTGTATAATTATGTTCACGATTGTGAGGTTATACCCCATGTTCATAACAACATACAAACCCGATGTAACTAAATTATGTTTTGTCTGTTCCTGCCAAAGAAAAATATCAATTTAAGTAAGCAATTTAAAGTAATTCGAAAAAATAAAAAAAAGAGTTAAATCCCCCGACTAAAAATGTGATGCCGTCTCCGTCTATTCGATCAAAACAAATAGAGACGGCATCACACCTAACCGCCAGTTAACACTAATCAATGGATGGTGAAACAGCCCCTAAAGAGGTAAACAACTAAGAGTGACTTCCTTGGTTCCTTCCTACTTTTATGATCCTATTGGTTTTTAATACATACAGATAGAGGCATCACAATATCGGATAAACATACGTCAGTACTATAAGTACATACCTATGTATCCACCTATTAATAAATTACAATGGCAAAAAAATCCATCGGGGCTGCCATTAACTGCCAAGATAAATCGAATTCCACGCTGACAAAGTCACGGACACAGCACCTAATTCATACTATGTCTCTTAAAAATCGGCCAAGAGCGTGTCGGACACGCCTAAAACAGGGTTCCAAGCTTTGCAAAGGAAAACATCGTGAGGAAACTGCCCAAAGCGAAGCAGATTAATGGTGCGTGTGAAGTTCCCAATCCGCACTGGGCCTGCGTGGGCACTATGCCCAGCAGTGGGACATATAGACTGGGATGATGATGATGATGAAGTCGTATACTTATATATATTCACTTTCAAAATGAATAATTAAAAATAAAATAAAATAAATGTTGAAGGGGGGGGCTCCCATACAACAAACGTGTTATTTTTGCTAATATCTAATATTTTATAAATAACGGTACCCTTCGTGCGCGAGTCCGACTCGCACTTGTCCATGACAAGTGTAGCAAAAGTTGTGTACACTCACGCTTCTCACTGTCCGAGTTGCCTAACGAACATGTTCACTCTATGCCACTGGTATCCTAAGACGTTTTTGATATCGGTATTTCTAATAGTCTAGTAGTTAGTGTGACACTTAAACAAAATGGCGACGACCGAAAAAAGGCTAAAATAAATCCTGCGAAAAGGTCCCGCCGCCGGCTATACAAGGGTTAAGACATAATTTAATCTTCTGTCATCCAAGTTACACACTTCGGATCTCAGCTAAATTATTCTTTACCCCGGAGATCAAGTACGCCAAAGGATATTTCATTAAAACTTAAAATAAGTTGTATCTGTACTGTGTCGATGTGAAAGAGAGAATTTGGAGTTTTCGAGGAATGGCGAGTAGAAAATTGAATATGCACCCGTAAACTTGGCTATACGGGTCGAAAGATGACGTTAGAATCGCGTCGTCAATGTAACTACCTGAAGATGGCATTAGTTTGATTATAAAAAAAAAGCTTTCGTGTTGCCTTTGTAAACACATTGAACTATATAATATTTAGAGAATGGACTAATCTATATAGGATTTAATGAGGCTTGATGTGGATTATATTCATGTGTTATTTGCATGCTTTTTGAATAATTTTAACTGCTTCACCGACAACGAAATTAACTAATTTTAATCTTGGATTTTTGGTTAACTAGTCCTTCAAAGTTTTCTGGGATGGTCCATATCATATTTTTTATCGATAGTAGACTTATAATGTTGTGTGTGTCGTTGTGCGGCGACATTAAATGTCAGATTTGTAAAGGTCGGATTTTCAGCCGTCAGATGACAAATTTTGTCATCTGACGGCTGAAAATCCGACCTCTTTTTTTAATTAAACAGACCAAGGCACAAAACCTATTACTCTCACGAAACGTGTGGTTTGCCTAAATAAAGTTTCAATTTATTTTTACAACAAAACGGAAAGTGAAAAAAAATATATCTACAGGTGTGAGTTACATTATAAACTCTACTATCGATAAAAAATATAATATGGACCATCCTAAAAATCTTAATACCCAATTACATTTAAAAAAAATGTTGGACACGTCATATAGGCATTTAAAGCACCACGCACGTGCGACACATTTTAGCATGGCGTGACGTCACAGATAATCTATCCCTTACTTAGATTCTTCGTCTTTGTCATTTTTAGGGTTCCGTACCTGGAAAGGAAAAAACGGAACCCTTATAGGATCACTTTGTTGTCCATCCGTCCGTCCGTCTGTCAAGACCCTTTTTCTCAGAAACGCGTGGGTGGAGGTATCAAGCTGAAATTTATATCAAATACTCAGGTCTACTGTTCCTTGGAGCTGTGAAAAAATCAAACTTCTAAGCCAACGCAATCAAAAGATACAGCCGTTTATGCCCCAAATATCCGCAAATTTTCAAAACTCGTAAGGGAATCAAAATATATCCCGTAAACTCAGAATCTTGAAATTTGATACGAAGCAACGTCTTATAGCACAGATAAAGGAAAAATTGCGAACACCGTAAATTTTTAGTTACATCATATACTTAATAAAAATATGTATACGGAACCCTTGGTAAACGGTTTTTTTTTGTTTGATAGATTTACCGAGAAAACCACCCAATTATTAGAACTGGCCACTTCGTAGGAGTCCTGGTTTGTATGCCGCAAGCAGCACGTGTATAAGCAACATTCAGGACAAAGTTAGATTGGCTGGCATCGACTGATGGCCCTGTCGGCCGTTAAACGTGAGTAAAGAACAATGCTATGAATTATTTGTCAGTTCACTACATAGATATTGGGGTATAAAACAATACGGGTTGTTGACACTAGGTGGCAACATTGACATACTCGTATAAGTTCAAACACGCAACTGTTTTATAAGGGTAAATATTCTACGTTTTTTTGACCTCATTACCGTTTCGGCAAGTATTATTGAAAGAGTGCTTTGGGTTAATTTTTATGAAAAAAATAAAATAAATTACTAACGGTCTAATATATATTCACACATAACCACTTTAAATACAATTTATTTACACCCATATAGTAAATTCTCAATTATGCGTTCAAAAACCATAGGTAATGACCAGCATTACGACATTGGATTCTATTATGAAACACGGCTGTATCGTAATGAGATTTCATACATCATTACAGCACGGGGGGGTGGGGAGTGCGCCGCGACCAGCAGCAGCAGGACGTCGCGCGCGCAGCGGGCGCAGCTCGTGGGGCAGACATACCTACCTAGTTCTCTTTAATGCAGGTCATTCTCATGGTTCTTGAACACATGATAGAGGATTTAATATATGGATATAGATAAATATTGTATGCAACTGTACGTAATTAGGCCTTAAAACACTCATGTGACCTTATTATGAAACTCGGCTACGCCTCGTTTCATAAATCCACAGTCGTGTTTTAAGGAACCCTATTACGATACCGTTGCATAAAATACTATTTATTTCCAAATTTTATATTAATTTAATATGACGTTATATTATTTTATTTTATTTATGTATATATTTGCCGGGCTCGCAATGAGTTTTTCGAAATTTATGTGATAACTCACACTTGAAATTTACACACACCTGCGAAAAATTTTAATAGTTTAACTTGCAATAGGGTTTCTGAAGTTTCCGATCCGTACTGGGCCCGCGTGGGAATTACGGCCAAGCCCACTCTTTCTGAAAAGAGGTCTGCAGGGCTACTACGAAACTCGAAACTCGAAGTTCTTCTCGTACCGTCCCTCTCGCTCTCGTATTAAATAGTATAAGTGTCAGAGGGACCGCATGACACGAACTTTGAGTTTCGAGTTTCGTAGTAGCCCTGCTGTGCCCTACCTACACAGTAGGACGTATACCTACTAAAAACACCTAATTAAAAAAATATTCAATCATTATTTTAGATCATAAGAATGTATTATTATTTTTTGAGTTCCTTTCTTGTAATTATATGAATGGAACCTAATTTTAGATACTATTTTATGTATGTATCTTTAGTTGTCCAATTCAAATAAAAAAAAAAACATTATAAAAAAACATGGTATTTCGAATCACCTGCTGGATTCAATGGTTTTTTAAGTTTGAAGTAAAAGAAATATGTTGGAAGAAAGTCAGATCTTCTAATTAACAAAAACTCAATTTTTCTTCTGGGAAAGTACATTCCTGGACACGGGCGAAGCGAGTATGAACTATAAAATTTCTTTAAAATTAATCTCATGCATTGTTCATAAAAAATATCATTCAGTATTCTTAAGCACAATTAAAGACGCGTGACGTTCTTCACAAAGGACAGAATGACATCTATTCAATCCAACTATCTTTATAATAATGTAATTAATTTCATTCATTTGGATTATTTATTGTATTTTCGTTATTAATTAATATTCTTTTGAATGGAATGAGACAACTTTAACGACACGTTATTTAATTAAAAGTGTTTCAGCCTTTCTTTTTCAAAAAAATAATTGCCCACCTGCTTTGAAAAAAAAAAACGTTAAAACAAAGAATTCAAAAAAGTCTTCAGCTCTTGTTTGTTAATCAATATTTTGAATGGGTTTATTTTTTATCCTAATACATTAACTATTTAATGCCAAATTTTTTTTTTTTATCTAATACCTTAAACGAGCAATCATTATTATATTATTACATATTTCGGGGATGTTTTTTTTTTATTCAAGATATTTTAATAGCTTACATAACAATTATGATCAGCGAGCGAAAATCGCGAACGATTTATCTGTATCTCGAAAACGGCTCCAACTATTTTGATAAAATTTGATATGGTGGGTTTTCGGGATAACAATTGATCTAGCTTGTTCTTATCTCTGGAAAAACACTTATTAACGAGTTTTAGCCCGAGCAAAGCTCGGTCACCCAGGCACTTTTGTTTATTCACACGGTCCAACGCCTGCCGATTCTTCATACAAAATATAATGCTTCAACCTTTTATGAATTAGCAGGAAATTCAGCTTTAAAATGCGACGTTCATTATATCCGTAATGCTCCATTCAGACTTATTCCTCGCGTCGACGCCTACGCTGCGCAGGAGTGGCGCGATCAAAGATTGATTAAATCGATATTTAATATTAACAATGACATCATACATTTGAATTAGTTAAGTTGACAGGATTTTTTTTATGATGACGTAGACAATATCTTATAAATGGAATTCCTGTGAAATTCGAAACTTTTTGAAAGCACGAGCGTAGCGTCCTCTGTTTAAGGATAAAAATACTTTCGTCTATCTGTCCGGATTGCCATTGGACGTCCAAGCCGTTATCTGCTG
>NC_133499.1:3029090-3032838 GCF_025370935.1 Choristoneura fumiferana | reverse complement strand
CTCAGTTGAGAAGAATCCGGCTAGAAATTCAACTATAATTCTAAGAGAGCAGAATTTTCATGGTATTTTTTGACCTGTCATAGTGAGTTCTCACTTAGTGACTCTACTTAAATGATGTCGATATATTAGACTTTAAATAGATTGTCGTGAAGTTATTGTGTTCTTTTTCCACATACAAATGGATATTTGACTGTAAAAGAAGTAGTTTAAAACCGGAAAATATGAAAAAAAAACCATCTAAGTATTTATTTTATAGAGACATTAATGGGACACTTGTTAACAAAACAACAGAATAATTTCAACATGAAATTTGTTTTTGAATACTTTTTATGTGCTACTGAAAAATTTAAAAAACATTTACATGAAATAGAAAAAAAAAAGCCAAAAAATGCGATTAAAATTCCGCTCTCTGGTGATTATACAGGATGGTGCATTAAGATGGGTCATTTAGATGGGTCAGTATGGGGAACTCTGAAGCTATAAGTATGAAAGATCTGTTCTAAAGAACCTATCATCGATTTAAGAGAAAAGAAAAAACTATTCAAAGATTGCAATCAAACTCCGTCGTACTCGTATTGAAGAAAAAATAAGCACTTATTTCTATTTCGATTTTGCAGGCCATAAGCTGTAAATTGTCACTATGAAATATAGTAAAAAAAAAAAAAAAAAAAAAAATTGCATCGTAAATTCATATGCTTTATTTTTTTAAATTTCTGTTGCTTTTCAAGCAGAGGTTCGCGGCTTCGAGTCAAGGGCTCGCACCTCTGACTTGTTGGTATATTTATATGCATATTTGTGATAACTTATAACGAAGGAAAAAATGATGAGGAAACCTGTATGAACAATTCAATGATGAAGCAATTCAATGGTGTGTGTGAAGTTGCCAATCCGTACTTGGCTTGGAAACTACGACCCTTGGGTCGCTTGGGTCAATGAGTGGACTTGTCTTCTGAGAGGAGCCTGTGCCTAGAAGTGGGACGTATACCTATTTATATGCTGGGATGAAGATAAACTACCTACTTTATTTTGTTTAATACCTAGTTTAAACCACTATTTATTTATTTATTTATTTATTTATTCATTTATAAGTCATGTTCATTACATTAGGTGACATATTATTAAATAGTAGGTACACGACACCCTGTTAGGGTATAAAAATGATAATCCTTAAACTATTTTACTCCAATAATTCATTATATCCACGGATTAGAGGAGTGATGTCATTAAATACTAATGCTAATATAGGTATAAGAATTTATTGTGAATTTTTGTAACTTAATTAGATTGAAATTTAAATGAAATTTAATTTTAATAATGTTAAATGTCAAATTATTAGTTTCAATATTATTATTAATGTCATCATTCAACTATTTCGTATTTCTTAAAAGTAGTGTAACAATTAAAATTTTCTTATGAACTACTAGGGGCATTTACATTATTTAACATTTAATTTTCATAGTGTATCATTTAAAAAGTCATCAATTTCATAGTAACATTTTTCTACCAGTATTTTTTTCAACTTATTTTTAAATACATGGTCGTTGGTTTCCAAAGTGATCATTTCCGGTATTTTATTTGCTATGCGTATGCATCGGCAATAGGGGCCATTTTTAAACATAGCTAGTTTAGTTTTTGGTATTAATAATTGTTTTTTATTTTGCCTGTGTGATCTCAGTGTCTTTCTTGTCGTAAATAGGTTTGCGTGTTTCCTGACGAACAGTGTCGCTTCCAATATGTATATGGACGGAAGTGTTAAATTTTTTAGTTTTGTGAAGTGCGGGCAGCTGTTTGTGAGAATGCGAATGCATTTTTTTTGCATCACAAGTAATTAGTGGCAGTCAGTGCTCGCACCCCACAGTATCACACGGATACCTAACAGCTGCCGCCCGCACTTCACAAAACTAAAAATTTTAACACTTCCGTCCATATACATATTGGAAGCGGCACTGTTCGTCAGGAAACACGCAAACCTATTTACGACAAGAAAGACACTGAGATCACACAGGCAAAATAAAAAACAATTATTAATACCAAAAACTAAACTAGCTATGTTTAAAAATGGCCCTTATTGCCGATGCATACGCATAGCAAATAAAATACCGGAAATGATCACTTCGGAAACCAGCGACCATGTATTTAAAAATAAGTTGAAAAAATTACTGGTAGAAAAATGTTACTATGAAATTGATGACTTTTTAAATGATACACTATGAAAATTAAATGTTAAATAATGTAAATGCCCCTAGTAGTTCATAAGAAAATTTTAATTGTTACACTACTTTTAAGAAATACGAAATAGTTGAATGATGACATTAATAATAATATTGAAACTAATAATTTGACATTTAACATTATTAAAATTAAATTTCATTTTAAATTTCAATCTAATTAAGTTACAAAAATTCACAATAAATTCTTATTACCTATATTAGCATTAGTATTTTAATGACATCACTCCTCTAATCCGTGGATATAATGAATTATTGGAGTAAAATAGTTTAAGGATTATCATTTTTATACCCTAACAGGGTGTCGTGTACCTACTATTTAATAATATGTCACCTAATGTAATGAACATGACTTATAAATGAATAAATAAATAAATAAAATAAATAAATAGTGGTTTAAACTAGGTATTAAACAAAATAAAGTAGGTAGTTTATCTTCATCCCAGCATATAAATAGCTATACGTCCCACTTCTAGGCACAGGCCTCCTCTCAGAAGACAAGTCCACTCATTGACCCAAGCGATCCCAAGGGTCGTAGTTTCCAGGCCAAGTACGGATTGGCAACTTCACACACACCATTGAATTGTTCATACAGGTTTCCTCATCATTTTTTCCTTCGTTATAAGTTATCACAAATATGCATATAAATTCCAACAAAGTCAGAGGTGCGAGCCCGGACTCGAAGCCGCGAACCTCTGCTTGAAAAGCAACAGAAACTTAAAAAAATAAAGCATATAAATTTACGATGCAATTTTTTTTTTTTTTTTTTTTTTTACTATATTTCATAGTGACAATTTACAGCTTATGGCCTGCAAATCGAAATAGAAATAAGTGCTTATTTTTCTTCAATACGACGGAGTTCAATTGCAATCTTTGAATATAGTTTTTCTTTTGTCTTAAATCGATGATAGGTTCTTAGAACAGATCTTTCATACTTATAGCTTCAGAGTTCCCCATACTGACCCATCTAAATGACCCATCTTAATGCACCATCCTGTATAATCACCAGAGAGCGGAATTTTAATCGCATTTTTTGGCTTTTTTTTTCTATTTCATGTAAATATTTTATTAATTTTTCAGTAGCACATAAAAAGTATTCAAAAACTTAAATTTTATGTTGAAATAAGTATGTATTTTTGTTAACAAGTGTCCCATTAATGTCTCTATAAAATAAATACTTAGATGGTTTTTTTTTCATATTTTCCGGTTTTAAACTACTTCTTTTACAGTCAAATATCCATTTGTATGTGGAAAAAGAACACAATAAGTTCACGGCAATCTAATTTAAAGTCTAATATTATATCGACATCATTTAGGTAGAGTCACTAAGTGAGAACTCACTATGACAGGTCAAAAAATACCATGAAAATTCTGCTCTCTTAGAATTATAGTTGAATTTCTAGCCGGATTCTTCTCAACTGAGGTTTTTCCGAACCGGTGGTAGTTTTTTTTTTTGACATTCATAAGACTTGTTATAGCCTAAATTGAATATAAAAGATATCTTGACTTTGACTTTGACA
>NC_133499.1:3014238-3027532 GCF_025370935.1 Choristoneura fumiferana | reverse complement strand
AAATGTTGTGGTTGTTCAAGCTAAAGGTCTTCACACAAACGTCAGACGGGGGTTCAGTGTTCTGCAAGATAAGGTAAAATTACCGTACTCGTTTAAGTCGTCGTATAAGTTGTTGGTAAAAAGTGCATTAACCTTTTTATCGACCAAACGACGCGTAACTTCATAACAAATGCTTTTAACTTACAATCTCTTATTTAACTTGCATGTAATTGTATGTATGTATGTGCGAGTCAAATCTTGCAAGTTAGAGAACTTCCGATGGTCGGATTGACTTGAAATATGGTAGGTATATGTACCTACCTACTTATGTAAACCTGGTGACAATACAAAAAAATTGATTGTTTCAGACTGGGCACAGAAACGTATAAAACAAAATCACAACAGCATCCTGAATGGCGTGAACAGTTTCAGATGCGTATTTACAGGGATCACTTATTACGACTTTCGGTTTGGGTCAAAGGAAAACAAAAGAACTTATGGGCAGGTAACATTTATTTGTTTACTCACTGGCCAGTTACAAAACGTCATAGTATGAAAATAACGTGTTTTATGTTCTGTATTCTTCTTCTTCAGTTGTGTGGTGGATCTGATGAAGTTAGACAAGGAAAAGACACACGAGCTGCGACAGGAATTGGACGATGGTTTCGGAGAAATCCATTTGTACGTGACGATGTGCACCATCCGAGATAATTCGCCGTCTCAGGTCGATGAAACATCTGAAGGGGACATTTGGAAGAAGAAACAATATGTTTGTATTTTCTTGTGCATGTAGAGTAGGGTAACAGATACACGATAATTTTTAATCGGTGCTCAGGAGTTGAAAAATAATAAATAAGGAACCAGTTAAGTAAAACTTGAATTCAACAGGCGAGGTCTTATGCAATCAGATCATTGAATGAGCATTGAATTACAATTAATTATATTATTCAAATAGCTATATTAATCAACACCTAGCAGAAACATAGTTATTCTACATTAATTATTGAAGTGAAGTATACTACGGAGAATTCCCCATAACTCGTAGATTTTTGTGAGAGGGTGACAAAGAATTTCTTTTCAGTTATTTCCCAAATAAAAAAATATCAAATAAAAAAGTCTGCGGTTCCAAGAAAGCGTGACTTAATTGTGACCGCTATACATTTTATTACACTTTTAGAAAAATTGGTACTTACCTGATAACCGATTCAAAATCACCGTGTAAACGTGTCAAAACACTTGGCGTTGCGGTACGTATTTAAGTCATAGCAACATTGTAAACCCTTTAGTAAGTAGGTAGGTATTCAACTAGTTAAATTACTCAAGGGTAAACCGGGCCTTCAACTTGGGCGTCAAACCCTCAAACTTTGGCTAACTACGCGCAATAAAGACGCGTCTCTATTGGCTCTAAATAACGTCAATACAATGTATTGCGTTATTAACTCGAGAGATTAGGGTAAATTTTGACACTACAAACCACATAATCCCAAGACGTTATATTGAATAAATGACATTTCATGTTTGCAGACGCTATTAAATAAATCTATTATTATGGCCTAAAACCAGATTAATTAGAAATTAATTGCATAACGTTATCTAATTTTATTACATGCTTAATTAATTTGAAGCAGATAAGTAGTTAGTGGATTGCATTTGGAAATAAGTAACGTCATATTTCACTAGCTATTGCCGTATAAAATCTGTAGGAGAATCATATTTTTACAGCTCTTAAAAAGTTTATCAATTGATGTCATCTAAGATATTTTTTATTCTTTTTTCTAACTAATATAAATTTCCCAGGATTGGTTCAATCTCCAGGAGTTACTACAGGGCGATGTGCAGGAAGTTGGCCAGCTCCACGTGAGGGTGGTGGCGGCTCGGGGCTTGAATGCCAAGCCCAATGCTTACTGCACGTTGGAGCTGCATAACCAGCAGGTGCAGACACATAGCTGTCGGGCCACCAGCGAGCCTGCGTGGAACAAACGATACGTTTTGTAAGTAATGCTGCCGCGTCGCTGTACAGCCATCCAATTTGAATTTACGCGATGTAGACTAGTTAGTGTGCAAACATATTTTTTAATTGCTATTTATTGTGTCAGATATTCGTGCGGTGACGACGTACTCTTCCACCTGACATTGATTGACCATAACATGTATTGTTGCAAGTGTTGTTTGTAGACTTACAAAAATTACTCTATCTAAACATATATGTATAGGAATGTTATCTATTTAGGTTCAGGGGACAATTTTTTTAAATCTAAAATGGTAAAACAGTGCTAAATTTATAATAAGTACGAGAGAAATGGAGTGAGAACTCGAAATATTCAAATAAGCAGTAGTAATTTTGTATTTATTTTCACCAATTACGAATGGTATATTCACCTATACTTACTAATCTGTATTTGTGGACCTGATTACTGATTATCAAAAATTGATGGCACTCGCTTTTCATTAGTTCAAACCTATCTATTAGGTTCCATTAGGCCTCGGAGATTAAATTTACCTAAACTGAAGTCGGTAAATAATAGTAATGTTTTTTTTACAGCAATGTATATGACATTACGTCAACTTTGGATGTAAAAATTAATGATAGTTCGCTTAGATCTTCCTTCCGTAATGAGAGTCTGGGTATAGTGTCTATACCGTTATTCAGAATTGTAAATGGAGAGATGCGATGGTACGCGTTAAAAGACATGAATAAAAGGAATGGTGCCAAAGGGAATCATCCTAGAGTCCTGCTGCAGATGTCCATGATGTATAACCCGGTTAGTAAGAAACAATACAAGTAAAAGTAAATACTTACTGAAATATATTTCAGAGATTCATTGTCTTAGAAAAACATCTGCACTGTACTGTACAACAGAATAAGTAATACAAGTAACTGTACCTAATCGTTGTATTTTTGTAGACAAAAGCAGCACTAAAGTTGTTTCGACCTAAGGAAGTGAAATATTTGGATAAGCCAAAGAAATTAGACCTGGACGTCGTGTACAAAAACACAGTGTTTATTCAAGATTTATTTAATTTCCTACACTTTCTAAACGATGCTTTTATGTAAGTACCAACTTAATCTCCTTACTTATAGAGCTTGTCTAATAAGCTATGATGACGCGTGCCTCACTCAACTAAATCAGTTCATCATAACCATAACTAGTAAGACAGCAAATCTTACAATAACAGCCTGAGTCCAACGGGGATTTAGTTCCCCGTTAGACTAAGGTGGTTAATGTAAAAATTTGCTGTCTAATTAGATAAAATTAACTGATTTAGTTGAGTGAGGCACGCAGTAGTTGAATGAATGAAATGAATGAGTTAATGTCAAAATCCTGCTGTCATTATACGACATGTAGCTGTGTGTGTAGGTAATCATTCACTTCAACTCTCGTGGCACTACATATTTAGGTACTTACTTGACATTACAAGAATAATTTTGACGTGAAAAACATAAGCTACGCGAAATCTATTCAAAAGCGTGACGTCGCATGTAGCATGTCAATTTAAACACGATTAAGGTAACGGACTAAATTACGTGGTGTAAAAATATGACTGGTTCCTCACTAGAATACTCACTGGAATACTCAGACATTGACACTAAAAACGACACATAGGTAATTAAATGCCTATTATAATACCTTGATACTTACTTTGTTATTTTTCCTAACTAATAAAACGTATAAATTTATACGTACCTACCTAAAACCATGTTAAAAATATAGTACATAAATAAACAAGTAGGTACCTATACGTATCACAACATTATTTGTTCTGAAATTATGCATGGTCGTTTGAATTAAGAACAGGATTGATAGATCTGATTAAGGGATACGTGGCATTAATTAGCCTTCGAAAAGGTCGAATCATTAACAATAGATACGGTTATCTATTAAAGTTGTTGACTTGAAATATGTAATCTTGTCATTACGGAATATCCTGTCCTGGAAAATAAATTATTTATTACATAAGATACTTTAAGCGGAACTCCTGCATCTGGTTGTAGGGGAGAAAGGGGTACTGAGGGTCAACTAAGCGAGAATTGAAATAATAGAACAAATTGAAACAAAATCATTATTGCAACCACCTCATAACAAAATTCTCAAAGCTCCTCATTAATATCTATAGGGATTAAAGTTTTTTTTTAATTTACTTTGGAAACCCCTCAACAGCCAAACATATTTACAGAGCAGCCTAAGGTATAAAATATACCTAAACTTGGAAAATTCTTTTTTCCTGTTATATAACTTCTCTTCTCTTTATAGTCGCAATCTTAGTAACGTAAAGTTTAATAGGTAGTGTCTGACATAATTTCTGACCTGCTTAAGTGTGTTGAGGTTAGAGCTTGATGTTATCGTCTTTCGTCATTTTATAACGCTCTTAGATAATGAACCAGAGGGCCTACTCCTAAATTCGAAAATCGAAGTTCGTATCATAGCGTCCCTCTTAGTCTCTTATAAGTGTCAGAGAGATGGAACGACACCAACTTCGATTTTCGGAGTAACCCCGCAGTAGGGCTACTACGAAATTCGAAAATTAAAGTTCGTATCGTACCGTTTCGCTGACGCTAATATTATTTCATACGAGAGTGAGAGGGACGGTACGATACGAACTTCGATTTTCGAATTTCGTAGTAGAGCCTAGCACCTTCATTGAACTAGAGCCCATCATTTAGTTTTATTGCGATTACACGTACGTACCTACAAGACTGCTACATTTTAAGGCGAACGAGACAGAGCCCAATAGAGGGAAAATTCTCATTTTAATTTGTTTGAAAATTAATCCCTGAACCACTGCGATTGCTGCCTCCTGACAGCGTAGCTCGAACAGAACAGTAGAATAAGGCAAGCAAATATTATTATGATCGATATCAATAGTAAATGTTGTGGCATAGGTAGACGCACAAGTCAGCACAGCCATATCACTAGCACCGCCCCATAACGTTGACACGTTTTAAACCCCTTCATTGCTATTATTTTTTGCAGGCGTCTTTTTGAATGGGACAACCAAGAACTCTCAGTAATAATGCTCATAGGGTGGCTGGTTTTTTGGTTCTACTTCAGAGCTTGGACGATACCGCTGTTTCTTTTGGCACCCTTCGTGTTCCATTTAGTATGGGCAGAAACTTAGGTATTATTTTAATTATATGTTCTTATGATAATCTCCACTTTGTTTAATAATATACATAAGTAAGTACTCGTAGAAACTGACTCGTGTACTAGAGTGCAACCTTTTCGTTGCAACATTCCATTTATCTGACAAATATATAATCGTGAATTCGTTTCCTCGACTGTATACGTTTTTTTTTTCTTTTTTCGAGTACTTAGACGAAGTAAATTGCCATTTCGAATTTTGTTATGTTTACTTCATATGTCTCGTACTATACGGACAGTGGCCTATCTTTCCCAATGTTGATTATGTGTTCGCTTATTTTCTAGCTGAAAAGACGCTCGAAACATCATACAGAAACTATGATGACGGAAATTTAATGAATAGCAGCGAAAGGGTAATTTTTATTTGTACAAGTACACCTATGATAAAAAGGCTTCAAATTGGTTCTAATAAACAAAAAATCACTTTACTACATTATATTTCTCAAAAAAAAAAATCTTGACAGCATTAGGTAGGTACATTTTGTTTAAACATTGAACGAACATTACAATAAGTAAAATAAATACAGTATTTAATTAATTTTTACCGAATTTGAAGGGATAGTATTACATGTTAGGCTGTTTTGTTAACTATATTAAATTTTATTACTTACATTTTTCAGCATGAACAAAGTTTAAAGGGGAAAGTTCAAGCACTACCAGAAATAGCTGCCGGCATAATTGCGAACATTGAGCTCTTAGTATCATTGGTTGAACGATTGTATAAGTAAGTCTAAAAATAATACCTTAAAAACACAACTGCTAAAATAGAAGTAAATAAATAATAAATAATATCACGGGACAATTAACACCAATTGACCTAGTCCCAAAGTAAGCTTAGCAAAGCTTGTGTTATGGGTACCTACTAAGCAACGGATAAATATAATTATATAGATAAATATTATACACCCAAGACCCAAGAACAAACATTCGTATTTTTCATACAAATATCTGCCCCGACACAGGAGTCGAACCCGGGACCTCAAGCTTCGTAGTCAGGTTCTGTAACCACTAGGACATCTGTACCCTAACTGTAGTTTTCTGTTACAAAATAAGTACGTCTCGATCGCGTTCGCGTTAAAATCTCAATTTGTATGGAAACACGAACAGCGCCTCTAGCGGAACGTTTGTGATGTTCGTGTATCCATACAAATTGAGATTTTAACGCGAACGCGATCGAGACGTATTTTGTAACCGAAAAGTTACACTAAGGGTCGTCTTGGTAAGAAATAACTAAATGTTTTTATTTTGCGTTCCAGCCTGGGAACGTTCAAAGTGCCGTTTCTGAGCTATGTCACCATGATGCTACTAGTCGTGATGTCGTTCGTTGTTTATGTGGTTCCGTTTAATTATCTACTGATGGGACTCGGTATGTTATCACTCATTGCAAGTATGTAAGCAATAGTTTTATGAAAAATATATATATATATATCGGTTGATTTCTATTGCAGGCGTTTATAAATTTATCAGAAAGTATTTAAATCCTGATAGGAAGTTGAACAACGATTTGGTTGATTTTATATCACGAATACCGGATAATGAAATATGGGTACGTGTGATTAAATTTGTTTACAGAGATAGGAGATATTGTAATTCAGAATTGACTGTTATTTCCGTATTGCAGAAAGATTGGAAGGAGCTGAGCGTGCCGGAACCCCTACAGTGCGTCTCGGACAACAAACTAACAAGGAGCTTCAGCGACAATCATTCTGACTCTGATCTGACTTAAAACTTAAAAATAAGGGATACGAAAATAAAAATAAAACCAGTTGTAAATTAAATATCCTTATTATATTCCTTATCCTCATATCCTTAACTAAAATCACAATTTGCATTAAATCTAAATTTGTCTAACAAACAATAGTGGAGTTATAGACACCGCGTGCAAGTATAGAGGACGCTACATCTTTGGTCTACGTTATGCATAGCCATTTCTTCGACGCCTTCGCGGATTTTACGTCTATCCTAAAACTATGGCACAGTGCGCTCTGAGGCCGTATTGTCTAACGCTGACGTTCGCGATGGCCTTCCTTATCTATTTCTACCATCATCTCATAACGTGTGACAGAAAGAAGTGATGAAAACGATTGTGATTACAAGTGTGTTAGGACAATAAGGCCTCTGTAGGGCTACTACGAAATTCGAAAATCGAAGTTCATATCATACTGTCCCTCTCACTCCCGTATGAAATAATATTAGCGTCAGCGGAACGGTACGATACGAACTTTGATTTTCGAATTCCGTAGTAGCCCTCCTGGTTGGTCGCGCGGCGTCCGCTGCACCCGCGCCGTGGTCTCACTACCGCCGCTTCATGGAGCCTTGCCGGTTCAGGTTCGGCTCAGGAACTTTTAACTCTCGCCACTCTTTCTGTAAATCATAGTTTAAACAATTAAGTACTTATTATCGCACCACTGCCGCTCTATAAACGTCCACGACACTATTGAAAAAGTCATAATTACCAATACAATGTTGTCTGGAACTCGAGACAAAAAGTCCAGTAGATCGTTGTTAGGGACTCTTTCCGGGCTTAGTAACTTGCGCGTGAACTTATACAATCCTGCAAGATTACAAAATAAAATTAATATCGTTTTGATACTCAATTATTTATCTTCAATAAAGCGTAAATTATTGGATTACGACTTACCTAAGGCCATGAAGAAGTAATTGACTGGGATAAAATACAGAGCCACTGACGATATTACCAATAATATCATAGCTAGGTAACTTAAGTACGGAACGCTGAACATCACCAAGCTGCAAAGAAAAAGCCATTATTATTAAGTTAGCAAGTAAGCTCTTACTGCCAATAATACTTTTAAAATACAATAATAGCCAAAGAAGAGCGTAATCGCAAATATGCATTATTTATTGTCGATAAATCTCACTATATGCCATTATTCATGAAATCTCAGCCGCCCGTCCTTCTAGGGAAACCGGCCGTGAGTGTCGAGCCACGTGGGTTCCGTATGCGACATTCAAGATTGTTATAATCGAGTGTATCGAGTATAATCGAGTATTCGAGTAAGTACGAGTACTTGTTAACTTGAAAAGCCGACTCGGCTGTGGAAGTGATAGGAGAATACATACTTTTTGATCCTTTCTATAAGCGACACGATATAGTCTATGCTGTTCTTGGTCGTGAATGTGAGATCTTGTAGTTCATATAAGCGGTCTTTTATCGTCATGTCGTCCTAAAATCATAAAATATTAAACATTTAGTGAATTAAATTCAATATTAATAAATAACTTTTGACAGAATATAATATGAGAATCATATTGAGGAGATTAATTACTTTTTGTATTTCTAGGTCGTCGTCTGAATCGTCATCGGATGTATAGACCGGCGTCAGTGCATTGTTATCTAAAAAGAAAAAATAATTATTATATATTATTATAGTTTTTGTAATATCAAGCGCCATTAATCGCTATAGCAAAATCAAAAATGATTTGTATAAGCAAAAATTGTTCGGTTCTGGCACTTCGTCGGCCCCTACAGCGACACGGTCGCTTCGCTCGCTCGGCTCGCGTGCTGAGGGTCGCAGTTCTATCTAGCACTCCTCGCTTCGCTTGTCGTCGTACCTAACCAGACCTGCCTTAGTAGAATAGGTAGAGCGAGGCATTGAATCAAGGAATTGATCTATTTATAAGGTTAGAGATCTATTAAATATTTTGATGATCAAATTATAATTTAAGATGGATACCTGCTGATTTACATTAATCTGATAAAGAACTCATTCTTAGAGACAGTTTTGATTAATATTATGACATTGATGACTATTTATTTCTTGGGGATAGATATTATAAATTAGGGTATTGCCGATTAGTGACATTTAAACTTAGGTGACAGAAAATAATTGTTCCCTTTACATTTCGCCTAGCAATTAGTGGCGAACTTATCTTGCATACAGAATAGATAATAAAAGCATAAAAGCAAAATATTGTTTATATATCGTACTACAACTGCGGTATCCAGTCCATTGGTAGAGGAACGCTGCGAGCACAAGCAGCGGGGCCATCCACAGCTTAAAGTAGTACCAGAAGCCGAGCCACGCGACCAGCGCCAGTACCGATCGTTCTCGGTTCTCCCACTCGAATAGAACTCTGAAATTAAGGAAATAAAAATGTTTTAATTAATTTATCTTCTACATTATACTACAACGGAATGGATCGAATCAGGGGCGTATTTGTAATGTATTGCTATCCTAAACTTGTTGACATTTCTATCGCAATTGCTTACCCATCCGATACGTAATTTAGTCCATTGAAGCGCAATCACTTAGTTAGCTTTATTGTCCACATACCCTCAACACAAATAATGTATTGATCAGAGATGAATGTTTTGTTTTGTATTTGTTCGATGTAAGTAGATACCTAAGTAATTTGTAAATCTGCATGTACCTATCGCTAAAATAATTATTAATTGTAATGATTATTTCTCAATATAAGTGAATTGTATTCTGTTTTGGGAAATAAATGTCTTAAACCATAAACCATTTACCCTAGGGCCAAGGGGGGCATGGCCCGGGGCGGCAGGCTGCGAGGGGCGGTGAAGCCACCTATTGCAGTTTCTTTTTCTTAAATGAAATACTTTATCGTCACGGGACGGCAAAGCTAACTAGCCCGGGGCGCCAAATCTTTAAATTCACCTCCGGATCAAATTCTTTAAGGTCTTTTTAGGCATTCTACCAGTACCGCACAGAGAACTATTGTGAACTATGCGATAGGCATAAAACATTGAATAGCTGGGTACTGTGGGGACCGTAACTTGGTAAGAGCTTAGGTAATGGGGATCTACGCGCGTGACTTTAAACTCAGTTCAAATAAAATGGATATTTCTTCAGTACTCAGATTTATTGTAGGATTTATAATTAGATTACATAGATAGTTCCAGCCGCTCAGGCTGTCGGGAGCAATCTGTGTAATCTAATGTGTACCTATGATGGGAAAAACTTGTAAAAACCAAATGCGAGTTACACTAAGACATTACAGTTACAGAAATTTTCTTTGGTACTTAAAATACCATAGACTTCTTATAAAGGTTTTCCTGTAAGCTTAGGAAAAGTTAGGTGTAGACCTATTTTTATACTTTTTTTCCGGCCTAGTGAAATAAGTAGTGCCTGATAGATATTGTGATTACATATTTAATAACAAAACTGTGAAGCTCATAACTTTTAGCAATACGTGGACCACTCACACACTTGTGCACTTGGACAATTGAAATGTAGGTATGTGTAATTAACTAACTTTGCAATAATTTATATACTGTATACCTATAATCAATAAAAGCGTAGCATTATAGTTATAAAAGAAATGCCCTGTAAAATTTAATTAAAATAGTTGATATTAATAAATATTAAGATTGGTTTTTGGAGTATTTTTGTATTTTTTATTTCAACTACAAATTTTGTTACTTTTACAGGTCATCCCGTAAAATCCATATCGAAAATAGAAACTGAAACATAGATGCACAGAAAAACCAGAAAAGAGACCTGCGCTGGGAATCGAACCCAGGTCCTCAGCATTCCGTGCTGCTTGCTATACCGCTACACCACCACTGGACAGGAGTACAGACACAAATTTCTCCTATGCACCACATATCTCAGCTTGTTTGTAACTTATTTAGTCACTTAAGCAGCGAAACTAGCGACATCTATGCTTTTAGCCCTCATCGAGAAACTTTCAGCACTCCATTGTAACTAACCGTTCACCCAGACAAGGTGCATCTATGTTTCAGTTTAAAGAAGAAAGAAAGAAGAAGACATTTATTCACTTACACAGAAGACACACATATACAGCAAAATTAACACAAATAAAATAAAAAATTACAGAAAAACACATGAAAACATTAAATACAATATATACAATGTTGTGTGTCCCCGCGAAAGTGAGTTTGTATTTTCGATATGGATTTTACGGGATGACCGTAAAAGTATAATTAAATTTGAAGTTGAAATAAAAAATACAAAAAGACTCCAAAAACCAATCTTAATTTGATTGTTTAAATAGCGACATCTCTTGTCCGGGTGAGCGGTTAGTTCCAATGGAGTGCTGAAAGTTTCTCGATGAGGGCTAAAAGCATATATGTCGCTAATGTCACTGCTTAAGTGACTAAATAAGTTACAAACAAGCTGAGATATTGTGGTGCATAGAATAAATTTGTGTCTGTACTCCTGTCAAGTGGTGGTGTAGTGGTATAGCACGCAGCACGGAGTGCTGAGGACCTGGGTTCGATTCCCAGCGCAGATCTCTCTTTTTCTGGTTTTTCTGTGCATCTATGTTTCAGTTTGTATTTTCGAAATAAATATTAACTTACTTGAAATGTTCGTTCCCGAGATAGATTGCGTGGAAGATGTCTTTTATAAATTTCAAATTGCTGTATATCAGTGGAATGTCAAATTTGGCCGGTTTTTGAATATATTTAGTCTCTTTTGGACTCAATACTCGTAATGATGCTTTGATCTGAAATAAAGTTAACATAAATATATATGAGTGGGATGTTGTTACAGCTTTACCTAGTTAGGTAGGTGCTTTGATCTATAAAGGGTTCATAATAAATACTCCGTTCATCATCCCAGCCTATATACGTCCCATTGCAGGGCACAGGCCTCCTCTCGGAATGAGACAGCTTGGGCAGTAGTTCCCACGCGGGCCCAGTGCGGATGGGAACTTCACGCACACCGTTGAATTGCTTCGTAAATGTTCCCTTCACGCTACTATAATAGGTAGGACCCTGTCACTTTAACATTACAATCAAAGGCTAACCGTGCGAGTCTACCTTTCTCTCGTTGTTATTTGTACACTATTTTATCTTACTTTAAAATACCGCCAAGTGAGTGTCTGGCCACGCGTAGTGTTACACTACGTAAGAGATATGGTTTCGTACTAAATATATGCGCAAACAAATTGTTACGCTTTGATCGACTATTGACTATTGATTGAACCGTGGTGGCCTAGTGAAGCCGTGGTGGCCGAGTGGTTTGACCTATGGCCTCTCAAGCAGAGGATCGTGGGTTCAAACCCCGGCTCGCACCTCTGAGTTTTTCGAACTTCATGTGCGGAATTACATTTGAAATTTACCACGAGCTTTACGGTGAAATACTCCGTTAGGTTAGGTTAATTAAAAAAAACCAAGTAAATTTACCGGATTCCACGCGATCGACATTTCTAATAGAATCCTGGGACAATTTCCTTTCGCGTTGGACATCTTTGAGCGGTTTTTTAAGGCGTACCATCGCTTTTCATCGTTGTTGATCCTTAAAAGCGGGATCGAGATCTTGCCCAGAGTCTCGCCTTTGATACTATTTATAAAAGACTCATCGTACACTATGATGTCTAGAGTAGACGTTATGTCGTTTATGCCACTGGAAAAAAAAATACTATTAAGATTAACGCATTAATGCAGTTGGTAATAAATATCGACACAAGAACATTTACTTCATTTGACATTGTGTAACTTTTCATTGTTTATTAAATTCAGCACATTATTTGCTTCAAATTTCATAATATGTCTAAATAAGTTAAGAGTTGTGCGTGGCCAAAACTTGGAGATTGAAGTCAAACGTCCGTTTAAACTTTTACCACTGAATACCAAACTTTAACTAGTTACTTAAGGGTCAAACCTAACCCTGTTTCTTTTTCCAATAATGTCCAATGATCAGATGGGACGTTTCTCCGACTCTTGGCCTCAACAAATATTTGTGAGTCTACTCACAATGTGTAACTCTTATTCCAGTTGGGCTCGGCAGTCCCCCGCAGCGTGTGCGTCTGGACCCTAGAGTTGTCGAGCTCCAGCACGCAGAAGGCGTCAGCCTTGCCAGTGAGCCCCAGAGGGCTCAGGCCCCGTGCACCGTGCACCGTCACAGACAACTGGCCAACTTCGTTCCAGGCGTTGTTAAGTCGGTACCAATGCTGAAACCAATATACCACGGTGAATTACATACCGACCGTTCGTTCATGTTAGCACTAATCAACTCAGGGATGTTAATTTACTTTAATGGACTCATTATCTAATCTATTTAAAATTATTTTATTCAATATTATTTGACATTGGATGTTAGGTGACTGTTGATCGTTCCTGCACGTCGTTGCTCCACTAGAAAAGGAAGCGCACCCTAGTAATCCAAATAAAATATTGTTGAATTATAATTTTTCTGCATTAGGCATCTAGGTATGTATCG
>NC_133499.1:3011119-3014138 GCF_025370935.1 Choristoneura fumiferana | reverse complement strand
GATCAGCTAAGAAGGATTTAGGTATTAGAGTTCGAAAGAAAGATTCTTGCCAAAACCGCTTATGTATATCTCAGTAATATGTGTCACTTTGCCTTGCAACTTTGGAACTAAAGGAAAGAGTTTGTACCTCAACTTGTAGTCACCTACAATTTGTAGTCTATTAAGTGACATATCATCATTGTTTTAAATTTTCACGATTTTCACTCATATTATTATTAGTGGGCGGATGACGAATGCAATTTACGTCGAAATCATGTCGAACGATATACTCAATATGGATATGACTACAATTGGTTTGAAGAAGAGAACATAATTGAATAATAGTTTATTGTTGTAGTAAAATAAATAATCGTATTTTTTTCCATATTGCATATTTTCAGTGAATTCCATTTATAGTTCACTAGCAAGAGCTACGTATTCGTAAAGTGATGTATTATTAGGAACATTATTTGACGACCGGATGGCGAAGTTGTTAGTAAACCTGACTACGAAGCTTGAGGTCCCGGGTTCGATTCCCGGCCGGGGCAGATATTTGTATGAATAATATGAATGTTTGTTCTCGGGTCTTGGATGTTTCATATGTACTTAAGTATATATTTATCTATATAAGTATGTTTATCCGTTGCCTAGTATACATGTACAAGCTTTGCTTAGTTTGAGACTAGGCCAATTGGTGTCAAGTGTCCCATGATATTTATTAATTTAAGTATTTATTTATTATTACCATCACTCAAATTTCTATACATTTTTAGGTTTCTGTAGCTAAAATGGTAAAAATGGAACCCTTAAAATTTTGCCAAGTCTGTCTGTCTTAGGGATTGCTCCGGGAATTCCCGGTACTGAAATCCCGGGAATTCCCGGAAATTTCATCGCCCTCAGTACCGGGAAACGAAACTCATTTCCCGGGAATTCCGGTACTACAAAAATATATAATAATTTTAATATTTTTAACTTTTATCAAGCTGTAAATCCTCACGATGTTTTTTGGATTTGAGGCAAGAGATATTTAATACTTTCCGTCGCCCCTCGTGTACAGATGAATACCCCGTTCGGTATCACCGAAAGCTGTTCGTACCTAATATTAGTGCGAAATATATTCCGAACAAAGTAGGAGCCAGAGAACGCAGCCCTGAGGCACACCTCTGCGAACATCACACGGCTCCGATGTGTTGCCGTTGTAATCTAAAACCCCCTTGCCTTCGTGAAATGACTTTACCAGGCTTAGAAGTTTTGGCGGACACCCAATGCTCTCGAGCGCAGAATAAAGACCTTCCCTGCTTACTGTATCGAACGCTTTGTTAAGGTCAACAAAAGCGACGTAGAGAGGAGGTGTTCTGCTCCCTACACTTCTTCTGTAACTGAAGAAGTATGAAGATCATATCTACTGTGGATCGCTGGGAGCGAACACCACTGCGCCTCAGGATAGATGCGCTCTGCAAGTTTTTGGATTTTACACAAGACGACTCTACCAAAAAGATTACCAACTATGCTTAAAAGGGCAACACCGCGGTAGCAGTTGCAGTCGCCGCGATCACCTTTCCCTTTGTATAAGGTGACGATGTTAGCGTCGCACATGTCCTGAGGTACCTACTTCCTTCGTCCCAAAAATTACACAGAAGATTGTGCAAGATTGGTCTGATGCACTGGAGTTTAATTACTTCGGCTTGGGTGCCGTCACGCCAGGACTTTTCCGCACTTGAGCTGATTGACAGTAGCTCTATAGTCGGCAGGTCGTCTAACTCTGTCCATTTGTCCAGTTGAGCATGCTTTGTACTGCTTCCGGATGCAGGAACACAGGCTGAGAGGAGAGACCTAGCCCACTAGCTACCCAGCGGTCCATTGTTTTTGACTGTCTGTAATAACAGAGCCATCCGCGTCTTAAGAGGGGCTGTCTTTTTAATGACGGGACCAAGGGCTTGCTTGATACCTTCATAAACACCTAATATATTCCCTTATCTGCACAAATTTGAATAGTGCGACCGAGATTAGACCAGTACGTAGTGGCAAAGTACCGCACACTTCGCTGGAGCACTGCTTTGCTATTGCGAAGCGCTATTCCGGTATCGGGATTGGGATGCATAAGTACCGTGTCTAAGGGCAGCTTCGCGCTTTGAGTCAAGCAAGGGTTGATTGAAGATGCTCAATAATTGATTTACAGAGGGAGGGTAATTTCAGTGATTCATTTTATTTATTAAACTTCTATAAAACTATTTTTAACGTTTTATTTAACGCATAACAAGCATTTAATACATTTTTCCTCTAGTTTTTTTATATATACAGTATAGGCTTGCGTTTGGCCACAATCACGCCTGATGGAAAGCGACGATGAGGCCTACGATGGAGCACGCTTGCCTAGTAATGCTCATTCACCCTGGACTTGAAGGCGGCCAAATTGTAGTGTTCAGGGAAACACAGTCGCAGGCAGGGAATTCCACTCTTTTGCTGTGCGGTTGATGAAGGAAGAGCGAAAACGCTTTGTGGCGGATTTTTGGAATACTGACAACGAAAGGGTGGAGACCCCGCCTACTTCTGGTCGACCTGTGGAAGAAAGGAGCAGGTGGAATAAGGTCGTGCAATTCCGAAGCACATTCTCCGAAATGTAGCCTGTAGAATACCGACAGGGAAGCCACTCTTCTGCGATGACGAAGGCTCTGACGACAAAAATCCGCATCGCAGGCGACGCTGATGAGCCTCTTCGCTCGCTGTTCTACCGAATCCAAAGCAGCTAGCTGATATTCAGCAGAACCGTCCCAAAGGTGGCAGCAATACTCCAGGCAGGATCAGACTTGGGCTCGGTAAAGACCAATGAGCTGGTCCGTAGTGAAGTATCGTCTAACCTTGGATAGGATACCAAGCTTTTTAGCAGCGATTTTTGCCAAGGATTCGATGTAACTCCCAAAGTTCAGTTTAGCTGAGAGTTCTAAGCCAAGGAGCTGAAGGTGGTCAGATATTGGTACAGGCAGACCTTCGAAAGGGTGTTAGATTAAATGCACTACGTTTGCCGAAAATAAACACGCCT
>NC_133499.1:2992653-3005506 GCF_025370935.1 Choristoneura fumiferana | reverse complement strand
AAACATAGCAAGGCCGTATCCACATTATTGTCACATGATTTGTTTCGAAATAATACTGACGGTATGCAGAAGATCATGATTTCGTCGCGAAAACTGTTGACTGTACTTGCATTGTCATCCAAACTGCTTCATCAACATCATATCAGCAGTAGGCCATAGGCCTCCCCATAGACCTAAAGTTGCTTCGGTCGGAACTCATAACAATCCTGTTTTTAGCCCCCGACCCAAAAAGAGGGGTGTTATAAGTTTGACCAGTATGTCTGTCTGTGGCACGTAGCTCTTAACGGGTGGACCGATTTGAATGCGGTTTATTTTAAATTTGATATCATGTTTTCTAGCGATGGTTCTTAGACATGTTCATCAAAATCGGTTTAGCCGTTTGAAGCGACAAAGTCGGGGGTTTTCCAGCTTTTTGTTGGTTATTGCGTCAAAAAACATATCTAAGAACCATCTAGCGATAGCGAAACCTACTTTCAAATAAAAATACCGCACCGCATTCAATCTGTTCACCCGTTTAAGAGCTACGGTGCCACAGACAGACACACACACACAGACACATATGGCGGTCAAACTTATAACACCCACCCTCTTTTTGCGTCGGGGGGAAACACGGGGGGCCGCGAGGGAACAGCGCGCGATAAACCGAATTCAAAGGCAAAAACTAGTAATAACATAACAATTATGACCAGTTAATTACACTGATATTGTCAGCCGTTGGACGTCCACTGTTGGACATAGGCCTCCCCCTCCCCCGTCCCCCATAACTAGTAGCCGCATATAAATACGTTGAGCAAACAAAGTGCTAATTAATGCAACGACTTTAATTCTAATGGAATATTCATACTGATGTAACAGTTATGTTCGCCAACAAGGTTTCACATAATCTTGGTAAAACCTAACGCAAGGAGTTCTGGAAATTTCTTAGAAATTTGACTGATTATTGTCATCATCATCATATCAGCCATAGGACGTCCACTGTTGGACATAGGACTACCCTATAGACCTCCAGTAGCTTCGGTCGGAAGCGGCCTGCATCCACCGTGAACCCTCGGCTTTTTAACCCCCGATGGAAAAAGAGGGGTGTTATATGTTTGACCGCTATGTGTGTCTGGGTGTCTGTCTGTGGCACCGTAGCGTAGCTCTTAAAGTGGACCGATTTGAATACAGTTTTTTTATTTGAAAGCAGGTTTTCTAGAGATGGTTCTTAGATATGTTTTATCAAAATAAGTTTAGCGTTTTTGAGATATTGAACTTTGAAGTGACAAAGTCGGGGGTTTTCCAACTTTTTGTTGGTTAGGTTATTTGGAATCAGGTTTGCTAACAACTGTTCTTAGAGATGTTTAATCAAAATCAGTTTAGCCGTTTTTGAGATATTGAAATTTGAAGTTAATAGTCGGGGGTTTTCCAACTTTTTACCCGACTGCCCGAAGGAGGGTTATTGTTGGTTAGGTTGTCCCAGATGGAGGACGTCCACCAACGAGATGGACGGATGCATACATTAATTATTATTCTGTGGCACAATCTCCAGTT
Source organism: Choristoneura fumiferana (assembly GCF_025370935.1). Lineage (NCBI taxonomy): Eukaryota > Metazoa > Arthropoda > Insecta > Lepidoptera > Tortricidae > Choristoneura > Choristoneura fumiferana. The sequence goes on along the minus strand of NC_133499.1, from coordinate 3,003,976 downwards.
AGTTTGTTTTACAACACAGGAAACATAAAACAAAACTCGGATTTCACTCATATCTAGACCAGATAGGCTGTCACGCGAGATTTAGAAGCTCTTGTACCTACATGTTAGCGGGCGGAAGTGCATAATGAAACGAGACAGAGAAAGTGACCCGCTAGGAATAACAAAATTACATGTCATTTCCTCATTGACTATGGAACGGATTAAATGATTAGAGTTCTTTACCGTAATATGTTTACCTAAAAAGTAAAATAGATAACCCGGCTTCGGCCAGTCGGGTAAAAATTATATATCACGGGTCACTTGACACCAATTGACCTAAGTAGTCCTAAAGTAAGCAGAGCCTGTGTTATGGGTACTAGGCAACTGATAAACATACCGCACCGGAGAAACGTCCACATTCTGTCATTGCTCTTCAACTTTTAATCCTTCGGCTCCTTTATATCTTTCTGAGCGATTCAGCTACTTAGCTGAAGGCAGCCAACATCGTTTGCGGTCAAGCCCCATTATCCTTCTTGCATCTCCTTCTACCTCATCCAAGATCTACTCCAAATCCTTTTCTGTGCATGCGGTGCGGCTAGGTTGTGGAATCGGTTGCCGATCACCGTCCGACAATCTTCCTCCGTATAGTCGTTCAGGGAGACATTGAAGAAGATGTGGCTCACACTATAGTTCCTTGATTATTTAGTAAGTAATTATCCTTTATAAGTACTTGTGTTATTTATTATTTGATTTTATATTTAGTTTTGGAATGGCTATAGATATATTAATGTTTTATATAATATATGTTATATATTTATTGTATATAGTTAGGGATTTGAGGTTTACATATGCATTTATATTTATACAAATGTTTTGTCGATCCTTGTTTTTTGATTGCTCCTCTACCACTAAAAGGTTGACTGGCAGAGATCCCTGCAGGGATAAGTCCGCCTTTGTACGTAACACTTTACTTTTTTTATGTAATCTTTTTGTTTTTCCTTTTTGTACAATAAAGAGTATAAACAAACAAACAATATGCTCGATTAGTGCATATAGTAAAATCTTCGTTAAGGACCAAGAAGGCCATCAGGTGTCAGCCACAAACAAAAAAGTTTCTGTACTTATATTTTTTAATAATTTTTAATTTGTATAAAACTAAAAATCAGTCCAATAAAACAAAATAAATTAATAGAACTAAATGTTTATACTTATATTAGCAATGCATGAAAAATAAACGGTACCTAGTAAGTGAAAAATGTGTCATCAGTTGTTATTTTCATCTCCTCGCAGTCGAAGTGAAAATCAGTGTAAAACTTGAGCATTAAACCCATTTTCCCCTCGACATGTTTATCCACCCTCGCCATACCGGCTCGGGTGGCTATATGAACGTCTCGGGTAAAATGGTTCGTTTTATGCTCCTATTGTACAATCTACTATATTTAGGGCGCTAGCCTATTCATAGTGATATTTTTCTGTCAATTTAGTTCTTACAGATTTTTCAAAAAGGCAGAGCCTTGGAGTTGCCATGTAAAAGGCAGCCTCGTGAGGCTCAGCACTAGTGACGTAGTGAAATGACGCAAGCTACATCCCGATAAGACGTTAGCAGACGATTGTGGCCTTTAAGGAATATTCCGCCACTTTCTACCCGCGCTCTGAGTCACTTGGAGGCCCCGAAGCCAGCGACGACGTGATGATCCTTAATTATTATCCAGTTACTTTAAACCATAGCTGTCATCCATGCTAAAACAAACTAGTAAATTGCAATTCTAATCCCCATCCCAATTCTCATCTCATCCCAATCTAAACCCCATTACAGTTTCAATAATATAAACGCGAAAGTTTGTATGAATGTGTGTGGGTAAGTACTTGTGGGTGTTTGTTACTCTTTCAGGCTAAAACTACAGAATGGATAGGAATCAAACTTCACAATAACATAGCTTATGTACAGTCGAGGAAATTATCACGTCCCAGGGTGGAACCTTTTCGTAATCAATTTCGTCATAATGTCTTTTGCAGATGTATGGAATGTCAATAGCACAAAGCTTCCACCCTGGGACGTGATTTAATTTCCTTGAGTGTACACTAAAATAACAAGTACAATCAACCAAACGTAAGCCACCAATAACCTAACCAAGCTAAAGTTGAAAAACCCCCGACTTTGTCACTTCAAAGTTAAAAACCGCTAAAGCGATTTTGATGAAACATGTCTAAGAACCATCGCTATAAAATCTGATTCTGAAAACAAAACCGCATTCAAATCGGTCCACCCGTTTAAGAGCTACGGTGCCACAGACATACACACAGACACACATAGCGGTCAAACTTATAACACCCCTCTTTTTGCATCGGGGGTTAATAATTGCTGTTTCTGTGGCCACAAGACGCACTGTCGTAGACGTTCGGTCTTGCTCGGTCCATATAAAGCTTTATTTATTGACCTGCCTGATCAGCGTGGGTTTTGTCAATGGCATAAAGCCTTTATGTTAAGTAACGGGTGAAGTAATTCACTATAATAATATTTCACATTGATATGTAATATTGGCCAATGGTCAAAATACCTATACCCGCGGCTTAGAAATTCCGGGATTTTATTAAATTCTCGTGGGTATTCCCAAAAGTAATATCGTGGTTCTCATACACGTTTCATTAAAACAGCCCTGCAAAATGGTTATGGCCTTTAGATTTTCCCTTTTTCATACAAATTGAATACCTACTGTTGTAAGTACACCATCCTAGAACCCTACTGCAGGGCTACTACGAAATTCCTTGCTTAGGTGTTTATGCTGGATCTAGGCGACATAAAATTGCTTTTTATGCTCTAGTGCATAAAGTAAAATCTTCGTCTAATACCAAGGTAATCAGATGTCAACAGCCACAAACAAAAAAGTGTCTACGTATTTTTTTTTAATTTTAAATGTTGAGCCGTGGTGGCCAATTGGTATGACCTATGGCCTCTCAAGCAGAGGATGGTGGGTTCAAACCCCGGCGCGCACCTATGAGTTTTTCGAAATTCATGAGCGGAATTACATTAGAAATTTACCACGAGCTTTACGGTGAAGGAAAGCATCGTGAGGAAATCTGCACAACCCTGCGAAGCAATTCAATGGTGTGTGAAGTTCCCAATCCGCATTGGGCCCGCATAGGAACTACGGCCCTGAGAAGCCTATTCTGAGAGCCTATTTCGAGAGGAAGCCTGTGCCCAGCAAATGGAAAGTATAGGCTGGGATGATAATGATCAATCAGAATAAATCAATAAAACTAAAAAAATATAATTATATAATAATGCATGAAGAGTAAAAGGCACATAGAAAGTGAACAAATTGTTACACTGTTGCTATTTTTATTTCCTCGCAATCTAAGTGAAAAGCAGAGGGTAAAACTCGAGCATTAAACCCATTTTCCCCTCGACGTGTCTCTCGTACCTGCTCGGGTGGCTATATGAACGTTTTGGGTAAAATGGTTCGTTTTATGTTCTTGTTGTACAATCTACTATTAGTAATGGTGCAATATCCCAGCTTTTGGGTCAATAAAGTGGCTGTAACATGGAGATTTAGCTTTAGACGTTTGACAGCAGAAACTTTAAATTATTTATGTTAGGGAAATACTCTTCTTAATTTATTCACACTGGCAATTCGTAACTGGTAAACGTCAAAAGCAACGTCAAACGTCACTGTCAATGTCATTAACCCGAAAACTATTTTTTTGCTACAACGGTGCTAGAATTTTCGAAGGATCCCGAAAATACCGGAAGTTACTAAAAAGTCGCCAAATGTCTGATTCGACGGAGGGTAAAGGAGATGTAAGTATGTGTGTAATTATGATCAACTTAGAGCATTAAATGTGTTCTGTTTGCAATATTTGAAGTAGTGTAATTCCGTTAGATACCGTTTTGCTTCTTATTTTATTGCAACCATACATTATTTGATGCAAATGGTTCTTAAGGTGTATAATTTCAGTGCTTATGCACACGCTTCCTTTTAGCATTATTCGTAGTTGTAAGTTAATGTTTGTCAATAATTGCAAATATATGTTGTTTTTTCTTATCGGAATTTACAGTTCAATTTACGTTGTAGTCGAAGTTAAGCTCCCTGCGAGAGTCAAGTTCGTCTATTACAGTAACTGTACTGTAATTTCTAAATTATGACCCAGTAATATTTGCAGTCATTTACTACTGTTTTGCTAATTTTCTACCTCCTAAAATTTACTAACTTTCAATAGATAGGATATTTTATTGTAAAACATTTTATTTAACTTAGAATTTCATATGTAGTTATTAAGGGTAATTACTAATAATATTAATGCGAAAGCAACTCTATATGTTTATTAACTCTTGCTGAATAGATTTATATTAAATTTGGTATGAATACCTATAGTTTAGGAGAACATCATCATATCTTTTTATCCTGAAAAATTGCATACTTCAACTCCCAAACAAACAAAACAAATTCTTGGTAATGAAGTTACAGTCAAAGCTTTTTTCTCCACTTGTGATGGTGGAAGGACTCGAAATTGTTTATTAACTTTATATTCAGTTGTTAATATTAATTTGAAGCATATTGTAATGAAAGTACGGGCCAAGCTCTACTCGTTTCTAAAGGAGGCCTTGTTAAGACTGTTTTATACTAAAACCTCTTCTTTTGAGAAAACCATAACTCATGTCAGTCCGTGTAGCAACCGTTGTGTTGATTTAAATAAATAATGTTTATGCTGTCACCACGAGTCCACGAGTCTCTATTCTAATTTATAAATTAGTTTTATCATGGTAGCAGATCGTAAGGAATCGAGTGAAAGTAATAAATAAATCGAGTGTGTAATAAACCAAGTTTCAAATCAATCCGGGAAGACGAAGATTCAAAATGCAATCACCTAGTTGCAAAATTGACATCGGTCACCTGGAAGGTGTAAAAAACTGGTCTACATGGAAATTCAAGGCAACATTACTACTTAGAGGTATGCCCGGTGGATTGGATGCGGTAAACGGTACCCTCGAGAAACCTGTGAAACCTACTACTAGCAAAGCCGATGAAATTTCTCAGTACAATACAGCTCTCGATCATTACAACAAAATTGATAGTTCCGCATTACTACTGCTTACTGCAAATATGTCAGACGAAACTCTTCAAAAGATCATGCGTTTTAACTCGTCTAAAGAAGTTTGGGATGAATTACATCGGTTATTCGACGGCAAGTCTGAAGACAAGAGTTACGCACTTTGTATGGAGTTTTTCGGCTATTGTAAAGATCCGTCACATGACATCACGACTCATGTCTCCAAAATCAAAACCATTTGGTCAGATTTGAAAACTGAATTAATGAAGATAGACAAATCCGAATTACCAGATATCTTATTAATCTGTAAAATTCTCGATACTCTACCTGAAGCATATTTTTCTTTCAAATCGAGCTGGATGTTGATGTCGAAGACAGACAAAACGATAGAAAATCTGACTACGCAACTTTGTGCGTATGAACGCGCTATGTCATTGAAGAATGAAGGTCCTGAAGAGCTCTGGCGCTACTGAATAGCAATAAAGCAAAGAAGAAATGTGGATACTGCGGAAAAGTCGGTCATAAGGTCAGACAATGTCATAAATGGAAAGCTGACGGGAAACCAGCAAAGCCAGAAAATAAACAGACATCAAGCAATTTGAACTTAATGCTCTTGCCAGTTACTACGGATGTTAACTCAATGCTTATGAACTATGATGCATCAAGTTGGTTTGTTGACAACGGAGCTACTAGTCACGTCACTTGCCGGAACGACTTTTTCTCTAGTTTCGAGCATTTTATTGATTCTCGTACAGTGACGACCGCTAATGGAGCTACTGTCAAAGCTATTGGCAAAGGTACTGTTGACTTGAAAACTGTTATCAAAGGCAAAGAGTCCAGGCTAAGACTCTGTGATGTCTGGTACGTACCTGATATTATGCGAAACCTATTCTCTGTGCTGGCCACTCAAGACAGACTAAACAATAGTGTTTTCATGTCTGAAAGGGAACACTGCTCGCTGAAAGTTGATGGACATGTTATATTGACTGGCAAAAGAACGAAGAATGGAGGCTTATACAAGCTTAATGTAGAGACTATTACAAAGTCAATTCCTGATCTGAACGCCTTGTCAACAGATAATATACTACAACTTTATCACGAACGGTTAGCTCACCAGAATAAGAAACACGTCAAAGGAGTTATTGAACGGGAACTTGGAATTAAAGTTCGTCTAGATTCTGAACTATGTACCGGATGTATTTACGGAAAGACTCACCGGCAAACGTTTGGAACAAGAGAACGAGCTAAGGAACCTGCAGAAATTATTCACGCTGATGTGTGTGGTCCATTCCAGCCTTCCTTCAATAAATTTCGTTACTTCGTTCTGTTTAAGGATGACTTCAGCAAGTATCGTCACGTTTATTTCTTGCGACAGAAATCGGAAGTTCACCTAAAGCTCCGACAGATGTTACAGGAATGTAAAGTGGCTGGACACTCTGTAAAAGAATTTTTGAGTGACAACGGAGGTGAATTCGATAATGAGAACGTAAGGAGCATTCTACGGGAAGCTGGAATAAGGCAAAGGCTCACGATGCCCTACACGCCGCAACAAAATGGCCTTAGCGAACGTGAAAATAGAACATTAGTCGAAGCCGCCCGCACAATGATGCATGCTCATGAAGAATTACCTCTCGCTACATGGGCAGAGTTGATAAATACTGCTGCGTACGTTTTAAACAGAAGCGGCCCAACTCCAGAAAATGGTAAATCACCATTTGAATTGTGGTTTAAGAAAAAGCCAGCAATCAGTCACCTAAAAATAATTGGATGTGAATGTTACGCTCATATTCCTCAACAAAAGAGAGCGAAGCTATCTAAAAAGGCTGAAAAATGCATCTTAATTGGATATGACGGTGATGAAGGCTACCGCTTACTAAGTAACAGTGGGAAACTCATAAGGTCAAGAGACGTTATATTTAATGAGTCAGTACTTACTCCTTATGGCCCAGATGATTCAGCAGAGCAGCACTCAGCTGAAATCTATTTTCCACTTTCAGAACCACCGATGTGTAATGCAAGGGAGGATGATCGCACTGAAAACCGCTCGGATCGCACTGCAAGTAGCACTGATGAGCCTAGATCAGTTGTGCCTTCCACATCGCCGGATCATGTTGAGAGTCAGGAAGTAGGAAACCAAGACAGAGGTATGGAATCATTTCAGCCGTCTTCAGAAGCATCACTGCCAGGGTCACCTTTTTATGAAGATGCTTTAGATGATGATGACAATGATGATACTGAGGCTCCAAGAAATAACGTAGATGATATAGCTGAGATAGCTACAAGAATGACTCTACGGGACAGAAGTCAAATTCGACAACCTGATCGTTTTGAAGACTATGTTATGATGTCAGCTGATGATGTTAACGAGATCAATGAACCAAAAACCTACAAAGAAGCAATTTCTAGTCCGCATAAAGATCAGTGGGTCAAAGCAATGGAAAATGAGGTGAAGTCTTTAAAGGAGAACAAAACCTGGATACTGGTTGAACTTCCAAAAGACAGAAAGCCTATATCCTGTAAATGGGTATACAAGATCAAGACCAATGCAGATGGTTCTCTAGACAAATTTAAGGCAAGGCTAGTTGCAAGAGGGTATACACAGAAAAAGGGCATCGACTTTGATGAAACTTTCAGCCCAGTTGCTAAGATGACGACAATTAGATCGGTCTTAAGCGTTGCTGCAAATGAAGGTTTAAAATTAACCCAATTTGATGTATCGACCGCATTCTTGTATGGTTCACTGAACGAAGAAATCTATATGAGTCAACCTGATGGCTACTCAGATGGATCAAAGAAGGTGTGTAGACTCAAGAGAAGTCTATATGGCCTCAAGCAAGCACCTCGGTGTTGGAATAAATGCATGGTAGATTATTTGAAGACTATTGGATTTAAACAAAGTGATACTGACCCCTGCCTGTTTATTCGAAACCGTGAGAGTAACAAAATCATTCTTGCTCTATATGTAGACGACGGTCTGGTTGCTGCAACAAATCAGGAAGATTCTGAAAAGTTTATTAGAGAGTTGAAAAGAAGATTCAAAATCACTATAAAAGATGCATCCTATTTTCTAGGATTAGAAATAAAGAATCAGAATGGTGATATAAAAGTGTCACAAAAGCACTACGCTCTAAAAGTTTTAGACCGCTTTGGTATGAGCGATTGCAAACCTGTCACCACTCCTATACAGAAAGATGGATTGCCAGATCTGGATAAAGAGGTGGTAGATCCTACTTCATTTCCGTATAGAGAAGCTGTGGGAGCACTGGCATACTTGACCGTTGGAACCAGACCTGATTTAGCATACGCTATAAGCGTTGTATCCCGAACTCTAGAAAATCCTTCTAAAGAAGACATCCAGAAGCTGAAACGTATTCTAAGATATATCAAAGGAACTTCGGACTATGGAATAACTTTTAAGAAGAGATGCAATGCAGGAATTCTGGAATGTTATAGCGATTCTGATCATGGTGGAGACCGAAGCTCCGGACGCTCGACGTCGGGTATTTTATGTTTATACTCTGGAGGAGCAATATCTCTTGGGCGAGTCGACGACAAACATGTGTTGCGATATCCAGTACAGAAGCCGAACTGGTAGCTGCAAGTGAAGCAGCTAGAGAGATTGTTTGGATCAAAAGGCTCTTTGGCGAAATATCTGAGTTGAAGGAGATACCCAAACTGAAGGTTGATAATGATGCAGCCATAAAGATCTCACATAATCCAGAACTTCACAGAAGAACCAAGCATATTGCTATACGACATTTTTACGTACGAGAACTCGTTGCTGATGGTGAAATATGCGTAGAATATGTACCCAGCGAGTTCCAACTGGCAGATTTTCTGACAAAGGCATTACATAAGCCACGGATTGAATCAATAGCAATAAAAATTGGTATGGTCCGTTAAGGGGTTGCCAAAAAGGGAGGATGTTAAGGACTGTTTTATACTAAAACCTCTTCTTTTGAGAAAACCATAACTCATGTCAGTCCGTGTAGCAACCGTTGTGTTGATTTAATAAATAATGTTTTATGCTGTCACCACGAGTCCACGAGTCTCTATTCTAATTTATAAATTAGTTTTATCAAGCCTGTTCCCAGCAGTCATTATAAGCCAGTAATAAAATCGTGTAAAAACAGTTAAGTATTGCATATTAATTAATGGATTAATAACTGCGTACACGAAGTTAAACTTCATGTAATTGGATCTTTCTTTTCACTACTTGCATGCTGTAGATGTGCAGTAAATATACTGGGTTCTTTTTAAAAAAACAAGAATAAGCGGCTTCGGTGCAACGAGGTGCATACTTTGTTAAATATGTCGGGAATTCTATAACTTTCGGAATATTTCTTGTCATGTAATTTATAGGCATCGATATATTTTTAATATCAAAATTTAACTTTGAGATTGTAAACAACACATTAACATCCTTATCTCTCGCTTTATTTACGTGTTAAGTGAAATGACAGATCAAATAAAGTTCAAGGATTGGATTTTTTTTGTTTCTCATATGTCCCTTTAGGTATTTTGCAATAAAATAATTTGTGACTAGTAATAAATTCTTTGTTCGTTTTTAATCCGGTCGAACTTAATTATTTTTAATCTGTATGATGGCATTGTCCGTTTTTTTCTGAAAACAACATGAAGGCAATCGTTTCATAAGGTTCTTTGTAATGTCCGTTTTAACGGACGTCCTGAAAAACTACTTTCAGAATGGTTTTGCTTTTTTTCTTCATTATATAATCCATCATCCAAGTCATCCAAATGATAATTGCACCACCGAACGGATGGCCAATTTATAAATTTCAATAAGAGAAAAGAGAGAAATGTATATTTTTTTTCATAGTTTCCTTTTTTAGGGTTCCGTGCCCAAAGGGTAAAAACGGAACCTATCACTAAGACTTTACTGACCGTCCGCTCGTCGCTCCGTCTGTCTGCCTGTCACCAAGCTGTATCTCTCATGAACCGTGACAAATAGACAGTTGAAATTAGATGAAAAAATATTTAAGGTCTCCATAAAACAAACGTGATTTTTTACCGTTTTTTTGCTAAATGTTGTATAAATAATGGTATTTTTTGCAATTTAGGCATTTTTCTTGGCAGATATTTTGATCTTTAGACCAATTTGCTGCTTAGGTATTATTGCAATTTAGACATTTTCCTTGCAGACATTTTGATCTTTAGACGATTTACTGCTTAGGTATTTTGCCACATAGAGACATTTTTTTGGTCATTTTGCTTCGTAGATGAATTGAAAGTTAGACATTCTGATCAAAAAAATATTTAGGTAACCGTTTTAATATTATTTGGTGATTCAATTTAGGCTATTCGGTGTCAGATCTACTATTTTAAGAACAAATACTATTATTTAGGTTAGGTCGCCGAAAACGCATTTATTAGGTGATCAATAAAATCATACCCTTATGGCTTATAAAAGAATTATGCCGAACAAAATTTCGGCAAGTTTAAGATTCGGCGTAAATATAATTATGCGCCCCAGTTATGCGTATAAGTTTCGGACATTAAAAAATATGCCAAATAGATGGCACCCGTTGTAAACCAGTGTTCCAATAGGGGTGAGGTGACCTTTCTTGTTGCCATCAACGTAGAGAGCAGTTGTTTTTGTTTACCAAATTATAACATGACCTTAAAACTGAGACATGGATGCACAGAAACACCAGAAAAAGAGACCAGCACTGGGAATCGAACCCAGGTCCTCAGCAATCCGTGTTGCGTGCTATAACCCCTACACAACTGCTGGACAGGAATCTAGACACGAATTTTTCCTATGCACACATATCTCAGGTTGCTTATTTCTACTATGCTACTTAGGCAGCAGCACTAGCGACATCTATATGTTTCGTCAAGAGACGTCACATTCTTTCGGAACAAACCGCTCACCCAGACAAGAGATGTCGCTACTAAGCAATCAAATTATGATTGGTTTTTTGGAGTATTTTTGTATTTTTTATTTCAACTCCAAATTTGTTACTTTTACGGGTATCCCGTGAAACCATATCGTAAATACAACGTGCTGGTCTCTTTTTCTGGTTTTTCTGTGCATCCATTTCTCAGTTTGTATTTACGATATGGTTTCATTGGATACCCGTAAAAGTATCAAATTTGGAGTTAAAATAAAAAATACAAAAGACTCCAAAAAATCAATCATAACATGACCTTCAATGGTCTTGGTAGACGGGCGCATGTCTCGCTACTGATTCGCCAGCGGTTTGTAAACCAAGTTCCAACCAAGGTCATCTTGGTTGGGACGCTGGTTTACAACCGCCTGGAACGCGGTTAA
>NC_133499.1:2978511-2991414 GCF_025370935.1 Choristoneura fumiferana | reverse complement strand
GTACATATTTTCTAACATCCAATGTTACAATTGTTGCGATATGGTCACACAAAAACACAATGCCGATCCAAACCATGCTGCTACAAGTGTGGGCCAGGGTCACTCTGGGTCTACATGTGATGTTGAGGAGACTGTGTTCTTGCTTTTTATGTACTGGACACCATTTTGCAATAAGTAAACATGTCCAGAATTTGAAAGACAAAAAAATATTAAATTATCTATGCACAAAGTTGTTTGTCTATGCTGGGCATCAAAGCTGCATCATCCAGTCAGCAAACCTTATGCAGATGTTCTATTATCTCGTCCACCACCTCAAATTAATCAGCCTTCAATTAACAGCCCAATCATCAGACGAACACACCAACATCATCATATTCTACAAAAAAACAGTTTTTCTCAAGCCTAGAGTAAACCTAAATATCAAAAAGGTTATGATAAAAGTGCTCATAATGATCTCATTAAAGAATATGATATGCCTCCTACATCTGGCAATGGTACTGCCATTCAGAAAGAAAAACCCAACAACAACCAACCTCCATTAGTGAGCTCATTCTTGAGCTTATCAAATTACTATTTCTTCAAACATAATACCGAACAACGTTGCAGATATAATTAGTTTTATTTCAATATTATAAATGTCAATAATGGCCAACAGCAGCCACATCCTGCAGTGGAACTGTCGCAGCATAAAGAATAAAAAACCAGATTTACTATATTTAATAATTAAAACTAAATCCTTTTCTTATGCATTAAGTGAACATGGCTCAAAGCAGACTTCATGTTTTCAAATTTCCTGCTATGCATGCCTCCGTGAAGATAGGTCGGACGGACATGGCGGTGTAGCTATTTTGTAAAAAATTCATTTCATTTACATATCATCCAATACCATCCCATAGCAGCAATTTCTCTATAATTGCTGCAAATTGTAAATAATATCTGTATAGTTCATTGTATATTCCTCATCCATCATTAGTTATACTTAGGGAAATAAAATCCATCTTAGTTCACTTCCTTCTCCTCTTGTCATCCTAGGAGATTTTTAATTGTCATCATCAAGCATGGGGATGTAGCGATTCAAGTGACATTGTGATGAATTTAGACATTGTTGATTCTCTTATCTCTGCATACTGAACACTGGTGCACCCACACGCCAAACAGCGCCACATGAAAATACAAGTGCTATTGACTTATCAATAAGTAGTTCTCAATCGCCAGTACATTACTTGGGATGTACTTCCATCTACCTATGGCAGTGACCATTTTCCAGTGATAGTTTCTCCCTTTCAAAAATAACCGTTCTTAAAAAGGACTTCTATGTTAAAGCATGTAATAATTAAAAATAAATGGATGATTTTAAAAAACAATTGGACGATAAATTCAGTATCTTGCCAGATTTAAGACATCCTAGTCAAATTATAGATTCCTCCATGCATTTGCCAAATTATTGACTGAAGCAGCAACTGAAGTTTTTCCAGTTAAAAAATCTTCTGGTGCTAGATTCCCTGTCCACCATGGTGGGATTCTGAATGCAGTACAGCTGCTAAAAAGGCGAAAAGAAATGGAGTTAAGATATAGGGCTAACATGAATGAGGAAACTACAACGATTTAGTGACCATAATGAAAGAAACTAAAAGCTTTTTGAAGAAAAAGAAAGTAGATAGCTGGAGAAATTTTTGCGCTTCCCTATCTCCTAATACACACACTCTGAAATCTGGAGGAAAATAAGGATGTTTAGAGGGGCTTTTTGTTGATAACACTGCCAACTAAAATAGAGCCTCAGTAGTTGAAAATTCTTAGATTAAAAAAACTTGCCTCCATTTGTCACAACAATCCCATTGAAAATAGAGTCAGTTTTCTTGCGACAGCGATAGCCAACATTTAAACAGTCTATTTTCACTATCTGAGCTGAAAAGTGTACTATCGTATGTAATTGACTCTGCACCGGGATGCGATGGCATTCCGTATTCATTTTTAGCAATTCTAGCGACCAAATCCTAACCTATTACTTAAGCCTTCTTAACTTCATTTTCACTTCAGGCAATATTCCTCCAGAATGGAAAACACAGCTGGTGTTGCCATTACCTAAACCAAATAAACCCCGGAATGATCATAATTCACTCCGGCCAATAGCTTTATCGACCGTTTACTTAAAATATTGGAACATATGGTTAAAAAACCGCTAGAGTGGTTATTTGAAACAAAAAAAACTCTACCGGACAACCAATTCGGTTTCCGCAAAAATAAAAGCACATCAGATTGCGTTGGTTACTGGTTTCGGATATATTATTAGCTTTTTCTCAGAATAAATCGGTAGTAGCATGTTTTCTGGAATAAATTCGGCATATGACAATGTAAATATAGAGATACTTATAAATAAATGGTAAAATTGGGTGTTCCGACAGGCTCATTAATATAATTTCAGCAATGTTTCACGAAAGGATTATAAAATTAGTCTTAGATTCTGATACTTTATACAGAACTGTTTGGAAAGGTTTACCACAAGGTTCCGTTAAGCCCATTACTCTTTAATGTACTCATGATTTTTCCGTCTATTCTGTTGATATTTAGGTTGAAATATATTGTAAATAAAAGTATCTAAACTTAGAAAGAAAAATCGTGTATTGTTTCGAACAGAACAACAGAAAAAGCAAGACATGACATAAGGAAAACAGAGTAGCCAACATAAAAATCTAATAAGGTTGCGTTCAAAACTCAACACTCCCTACAGAACGCAAACCCATTTTACTAATACAGTACAAATGCTTCACAAGTGTAGTACCTTTAGTTAAGTTATCGGCTACCATATCAGAACCATTAACAAATAAAAACTTAACTTTACCCTTCGCAATATTTTCTCTAAGAAAATGCAAACGTATATCTATATGTTTTGTTTTTGGTTTATAACAATCTGTTGATGCCAGTTTTATCGCACTCTGGTTATCAGAATAGATAGGTAATGCGCTGTCAACGCCTTGACTGAGTTCATCCTGTAGTTGCTGAATCCACAAAGCCTCCTGTGTCGCTGACGCCATCGCCATGTACTCGGCTTCTGCCGTACTGAGCGCCACGGTTTGTTGTTTACATGTATTCCAGGATATGCTACCATTCTGAAACAAAAATGTGTACCCTGTGCATGACCTTCTGTCTAATGGGTCACTGGCCCAGTCTGCATCACAGTAACCAGTTATTTCTTGTGAGTCATCTTTGACATAGCATAGTTTTAAGTTCTTAGTCCCCTGAAGGTATCTCATAACCCTTTTGACTCCAAGCCAGTGTTCATTTCCTGAAATATTGCAGAATTGACTCAGCTTGCTCACTGCAAAGGCAATATCAGGTCGTGTAACATGTGCCAGATAAATAAGACAACCCACCGCTTCTCTGTAAGGGATTTTACTATCTGCTCCTTCAGTACTTTTATCAAATTTTGCATTAACTTCTATGAAAAACTGAGTTAATATATTTCTCTTGGTCCATCATAATTACCCCTGTCTCACGATTTCTATGAATATTCATTCCAATACAATGCCTCAATTCACCCAAGTCTTTCATCCTGAATTCTTCTTTTAATCTTTCTTTAATTCTTTCTGTGGTATTTTTATTATTTGTAAATATCAAGAAATCATCTACCCATACAGCAATGAATATCATTGTTGATTTACTTATTTGATAATAAATACAGGGATCAACCTTTGATCTTTCCAATCCAATCTTAAGTAAAGTATTATTCAGTTTCAGGTTCCATTGCCGGCTAGCTTGCTTGAGCCCGTAGATTGATTTATGGAGACAACATACTTGTGCATTTTGTTCATACCGCTCTGGTTGTGACATATAAATTTCAGTGTCTATATCACCCTGAAGAAATGCACATACAGCATCCATCTGAACCATATCTAAGTCATATTTAGCAGCCAGTGCAATTAAATAACGGACTGACGTATACCTCACGACCGGTGCATATACCTCATCATAATCAGTACCTTTTCTTTGCGCATAACCTTTAATTACCAATCTCGCTTTAAAACGAGTAATTTCCCCTTTTTCGTTCGTTTTCGTTTTAAAGACCCATTTACAAGGCAGAACTCTTTTACCTGGTGGCAAATCTACTAATGACCAAGTTTTGTTTTCAATTAAGGAATCATATTCCTCTTGCATTGCCTTTTTCCATTGGTCTGCATCAGGAGATGACAGAGCCTCATCAAGAGTTCGAGGATCAGTTAAATTAAGTAATGGACAAAAGAAACTTACATCATGCTCATCCAGCTCTGCATAGTTGATAGCCTTTCGCGGACGTAAACTTATCTTACGTGTAGGTGTATCTGCATCCGTTGATGCCTCTGCATTAGCTGGAGTCTGCTTCATATCAGCTGAAGTTCCTGGTAGGTCAGTTGAATCATTGTCACCGGACTGATATTCATCACTCGAAGAATGATCGATGGTGCTCTCCGATTCTTCTTTGCAGGCTTCTTCTGGTAGCTGGATGGCAGTATCGCTGTTGAGATCATAAGGTATGTAAATATTATGATCACATTCTTGCACATTTTCTAAAAATACCACATCTCTACTTTTTATAATCTTATTGGTGTCCGGGTCCAGTATTCTATATCCTTTGGTGGATTCACAATAACCAACAAATATTAGTTTTCTGGATTTAGAATCCCATTTTCGACGTTTTTCTTTCGGTACTTGTGTCATGACCTCGGAACCAAATATCTTTATATTTGACAAGTTAGGTTTCTTTCCAGACCACATCTCTATGGGTGTTTTACCATCAAGTGACTTTGTAGGTGACCTGTTAATGACATAACCAGAGGTCGCAATAGCCTCTGCCCATAGCTGCTTAGGCAGTTGAGCATCAAACAACATACATTTAGCTCTTTCCACCAGGGTCCTGTTCATTCTCTCGGCGAGCCCATTCTGTTGTGGTGAATATGGAGTGCTTGTCTGATGTTCAATCCCATGTTGACTCAAAAAACTTTCAAAATCTTTGTTACAGAATTCTTTTCCATTGTCAGAACGAATGACTTTAATCTTTTTGTCCAGTTCGTTTTCTACTTTACTTTTAAAGTCTTTGAAAGTTTCCAATACATTCAATTTATTTTTCAAAAAATAAATTTTAACAGTTCTCGTAAAATCATCTATAAAAGTGATAAAGTATTTCATACCTCCAAGAGATTCTTGTTCCATAGGTCCACATAAATCGGTGTGAATAAGTTGCAATGGCTGTGATGCTCTCGAACCACTACTATTG
Source organism: Choristoneura fumiferana (assembly GCF_025370935.1). Classification (NCBI taxonomy): domain Eukaryota; kingdom Metazoa; phylum Arthropoda; class Insecta; order Lepidoptera; family Tortricidae; genus Choristoneura; species Choristoneura fumiferana. The sequence continues at coordinate 2,986,166 of NC_133499.1, read as the reverse complement.
AAAGGCAGTCTTGTTTGCTTTCCTCGGAGGCAGGTGGTGCATGTGATGGGCCCTTTAATGTTACTAGAAGACAAACTTACTCCATCAGTACACTCTGGCAGCTTGTTCACATCTGAAAAATTAAGATGTCCCATGCGTCGATGCCACAGGACAGCATCATTTAAATTATTTGAACAAGACAGGTTTGAAAGTACTTCTCTGTGAGTATTTAACAAATATAAATTGTTAACTAGTTTGGCTGAACACACAAGTTTCCCATCATGGTTATAAATATCACAGCCTTTATCTCTAAAATTTACTTTACAGCCATTTTTCACCATGGCACTAACTGACAAGAGGTTAGCGGCAAGTTTAGGTATGAACAGAACTTGTTTTACCTGTATTTTACTTTCTTCATCTCCATTAATCAATAAATTGACCTTTCCCATACTTTCCACAGGTAGCGGTGTCTTACTGGCAACAGTTACACTTGGTATTGGAGGACTTGTCACATCATACATCCAATCCCTTCGGTTGGTCATATGCATTGATGCACCTGAGTCTACATACCACTGATCGGGATTCATTTTCAATGAAGAAGAAGCTGAAAAAGCCGCAGTAAAACTTTTATTTTCTTCCACATTCTTAACACTTTTGCTCTTCGGAGTAGGGCAGTCCCTAGCAAAATGTCCATGTTTGTTGCAATTAAAACATCTAGGTCCTCTGCTGATCTTCTTATTTCTGAGATTTCCTGAACCAGCCTTATTCCTTGTGAAGAATGCTGAGCTTTCTGAGCATTGAACTTCCTGCAGGAGCTTTGTTTTAATACAATCTGCACTAATCTTGATGCCTGAGCTCTCTAAGCCCATTATCATTGGCTTATAATTCTCCGGTAAGCCGGCCAACATTAGTGTGCCAAGCCATTCATCGTTTATGTCGAACTTGATATTCCTGAGCTTGTGAGCAGTCAACATCAATTTATTCACATAGTCATCCACATTTCGAGAAGATTCCAACGTAGTAGTGATAAGGTCTCGCAACAATGCAACTCTTCTATATAACCCGCTGTCATCAAAAGCTTGTTCCAAGTTCTCCCAAACTTCTTTACATGTAGTTGCATTCTGAACATGTACGTAGTTGATTGGGTCCAGTAAAAGAATAAGCTTAGACTTCGCCTTGGTTTCCTTCTTCGCATCGCTGTTCGTACCAGTGACACATGTCCATAAATCTTCCAATTCGAAATACGCTTGTACCGCAAATTTCCAACTTGCGTAGTTATCTCTTCCGATAAGTCGATCAATGTGGAACGGATTGTGACCCGTGTTCGACATTCTTGCATAAATACGACGAATTTATCGATGCAATTTAGTTTTACAATTTTTGAATTGTCGACAGACAAAACACGATCGCCGGTTTTCTTCTTAGTTTTTACGTTTTCAACCACGGAAACACATTAAAACGTAGCCAGATAACCACGCTCTGCTACCATGTTGATATTTAGGTTGAAATATATTGTAAATAAAAGTATCTAAACTTAGAAAGAAAAATCGTGTATTGTTTCGAACAGAACAACAGAAAAGCAAGACATGACATAAGGAAAACAGAGTGGCCAACATAAAAATCTAATAAGGTTGCGTTCAAAACTCAACATATTCTAGTTAAACCCTGTAATATCCATACAATACGCTGATGATTTGGTACTGTACTGTGCAGATAGCAGTGTCAGTGACGCTTGTGCAGTATTAAATACCAATCTTAAGCAACTGAAGTGCTACTTAGATACAAATGGTCTGGAGCTATCAATCACTAAAACAACAGCGGTCTTATTCTCAACCAGAACAAGGAAGTGTGATTTGAATCTAGTTATAATGGTGCATTTATTCCACTTAACAACGAAGCTAAATATTTAGGTGTAGTTTTTGACAGTAGACTCTCGGCCAAAGCTCATTGCACATATGTAAAGATTAGATGTGAACGGTCTCTAAATATTTTAAGATGTCTGGCTGGAGTTTGGTGGGGTAGTCATCCATTCTACCTAAAACTAGTGTACAATGCTTGTCATTAGAAGTGTATTGGATTACGGGTCTTTTTTTGCTTCGTCCAGGTACAGATACCGCATTTGAAATTCTTAATAAAATCCAAAACAAGGCTTAAGAATAATACTGGGGAGCCATGAAAACTAGCCCTGTTAATGCGATGCAGGTGGAATGTGTCGATCCACCGTTACATTTACGACAGCAATTCCTAGCAGATAGGTTTATTTTCCGTTCCATGCAATTCTCAAAAATCATCCCATTATACCTAAATTATCTTCTCTTCATAAAGAAATAGAAACATCTTCACACTGGCGCAATAAGAGTCCTCCTTTTATCATCAACAGTTACTTAAAATTTCTACCTCTGTCAAGTTCCACCCATCGATACACAACTCTTCCTTTATATAGTGTTAAATTTGAAAGTTTTATTACTTAAGCCAGCGGTATTTCTTGATTTGGGTCTTATAAAGAATACTTCAAGTGCAAAGTCATTATTCAACCATTTCCTGATGTCCGTTGGTCTGGATGGCATTATATATACACAGATGCATCCAAACTACATTATCTAGCTGTGGGAGTTGGAGTGTATCACCACCAGTTCAATATTGTGCAAAAAATTAAACTTCCCCCAGAATCCTCAGTTTTCACTGGTGAAGCTTATGGGCTTTTCAAAGCTATTGAGTATATTCATTTGATGCAATTAGGAAAATCCGTAATTTTTTCAGACTCAAAAAGTAGCCTACAAGCCATTATTACATCCTCCATTTAAACTAAAAATATATATCCCATATTTTTTGATATTAGAGCTCTGTTACACGAGTGCAGTATCAAAGGTCTCGAGATTCAGTTTGTCTGGGTGCCAAGTCATTCTGGGATTTATGGAAATGAGAAAGCTGACAATCTGGCTCTCGAGGCCGTTCATTCCGGGGATCTTTTCCCCTATAAAATTACACCCATGATCTCCTAGCCCTTCCTAAAAAGATATCTACGGAACTCCTGGGAGTTCTTTTGTTTTGGAGTTCTCTAGAGACCGAAATTACTATTATAATTTACAACAAAAAAATTCCACTGAGGACCATGGTTTTATAATTCAAAATTAAGCAGAAGAGAAACATCCATATTGACTCGGATGAGACTGGGCCATACGTGCGCCCCTTCTCATCTGTTTAGATTCAACATAATCAATAGTGAAGCATGTGAATGTGGAGCTGCGGTGGCTGACCTAATCACATCTTTCTATCCTGTCCATTATATGACAGAACTTCGTTTATGGAATCACTAGTATCCCACAAATATAACCTCTACCTACAGCGTATTTTCCTTGCTCACCTTTCCAATATATATAATATAATTGCATCCTTTATTTCTAAAAATGATATTAAAGTATAGTATTTACAAATTTATGTTATTTATTTTGCCTTTGTGTTCTACCTTACCCTGACCTATATTCCAAATTCCGTCTACCAAACTACCCTTTTCCCGCGTCCAATTTCCCTAACTTGAAATGGCTAAGGGCAACACTAAAGCCCAAGTCCAGCTGGGCTACTCCGAAACTCGAAACTCGAAGTTCGTGTCGTGCGGTCCTCTGACACTTACACTGTTTGATACGAGAGCGAGAGGGACCGCACGACACGAACTTCGAGTTACGAGTTTCGTAGTAGCCTTGCAGTAACAAAAAAAAAAAAAAAAAAGCACGTCACAGTTGTCACTTTGACAACTAAACTAACTTTTTGTAATTAGTAGAGGAGCGGCCACATGCAATCGCTCGTCACTCGATTGAAGCGATAAACCTGCGTCACGTGACCCCATTTTGAAGTGATTCTGATTTCCCGCACTCAAAAAAGTAGCGTCAATTCGCCGCGTCGAGCAGCAGCGACAAGATGGCTTCTTGCAGAAATGATCTCGTCTTTGAAGCTGATTTCTTAATCTCATTTAGTAGCATTCGTGGCAGTGGTACAAATAAAATAAATCGGAGTGAGATTGGATTGGAGAGAGACTGGATCCACTCGAAGGCTTAAATAATAGATTATAGGTCTGAAGGGAGCGGCCACATGCAGTCGCTCGACGCTCGTTTCCAGCGATAAATCTGCAGGGCTACTACGAAACTCGAAGTTCGTGTCGTGCGATCCCTCTCGCTCTCGTATTAGATAGTGTAGGTGTCAGAGGGACCGCACGACACGAACTTCGAGTTTCGAGTTTCGTAGTAGCCCAGCTGGTCACGGGCCCCATTTTGAATTTGATTCTGATTTTCCCGCGACTCAAAAAAGTAGCGTCAAGTCGCCGCGTCGAGCAGCAGCGACAAGATGGCTTCTTGCAGGAATGATCTCGGTCTTTGAAGCTGATTTCTAAATCTCATTTATTAGCAGTCGTGGCAGTGGGTACTAATAAAATAAATCGGAGTGAGATTGGATTGGAGAGAGACTGCTGGGCTACTCCGAAACTCGAAACTCGAAGTTCGTGTCGTGCGGTCCCTCTGACACTTAAACTGTTTGATACGAGAGCGAGAGGGACCGCACGACACGAACTTCGAGTTTCGAGTTTCGGAGTAGCCGCTGACCAGATTTGACACTGGAAACGAGCGTCGAGCGATTTCATGCGGCGGCACCCTAAGATTACTAGATCACACACCAGCAGGGCTACTACGAAACTCGAAGTTTGTGTCGTGCCGTCCCACTTACTCTCGTATTAAGTAGTATAAGTGTCAGAGGGACCGCACGACACGAACTTCCGAGTTTCATAATAGCCCTGCCGTTGGGCTACAACGAAAATCGAAGTTTGTATCGTACCGTCTGCTGGGCTACTACGAAACACGAAACTCCTGCGGTCCCTCTGATACTTATACTATTTAACACCAGAGCGAGAGAGACGGCACGATACGAACTTCGAGTTTCGTAGTAGCCCTGCTGTATCGTCCGGCTGACGCTAATATTATTTCATACGAGTGTGAATGGGACGGTACGATACGAACTCGAATTTCGTAGTAGTCCTAGGGCGCAACCACATGACGTCGCCCGACAAAAGCTGAAAATGTTGAGCTTTATCGCTGGAAAAAAAAACCTTCAATTTCGGCAATAACACTGTTAGAATAGAATAGAATAGAATTCGTTTATTTGTAGAACATAGGTGTACATAGGTGTTATTTTTTTTCATTCACTCCAATTTATTTTATAGCTTCCAAGGCCATTGAATGAATGAATGAAGATCCCTGCAAGAAGCCTATTTGTTTTTGGTATATTTATCTTACTCTATGCTATTTGTCGCTGCTGCTCGACGCGAAGACTTAACGCTACTTTTTTTGAGTCGCGTGTAATTCGAAATCACCTTCAAAATGGGGTCACGTGACCAGATTTATCGCTGCAATCGAAAGACGAGCGACTGCATATGGTTTAAAACAATAAAACACTGTTATGTCCTAAAATACAGTTCCTATTTCCAAAATACTGTTTATTTTCTTTCTCAGGCCTAAATATACTTTATTTATTGTAGAAAGTTGGCAACCCTAGATGAGACCAAAGGTGTATCTCGATGGGGTGTAGTTATTGTACGACCTGGACAATGCTCGACCGATTTTGTACGACCTGATAATTCAATCACATGTCACTTGGAACACGGGTCGAGCTTTATCACCCTGTACCGATAATGTTCAAGGTGCTATTGGACAACCTGATTTTGTACGACCTAATAATCGGAGCACAGTTTTGACAGCAAGCAATCGATTCGCACGATTGATCATGTTTTTCGTGTACTTACACAGAATATTAATAAATTTAGTAGAAAATAACTTAATTTGGTCCTGGCGCTTCACCGGCCGCTGCCGCGGCACGCTCGCTACGCTCGCTCGGTTATCTATGGTCATTCGATTCGATTGGATTCCGATTAGAACGACGTACAATAACAGGTCGAGCATTAACAGGCCGAGCAAAAATTTGGACACCCTAATAATGCACGACCTAATATTGTACGACTTGATAATTCTAATCCAAAATGAGTTCGTATTATCAGGTCGTACAGTGATGGCTGAGCAGTATAGGGTCGAGCATTACTGGTCCCCTCTCGATGGTTCAGTAACAGCCTATTCACTCTAGCCTTGAAGAGCCCTAGATTGCCAACGCTTCTTTGTGGTCATCATTCTAGGACCTTTCATTTAAATGGCAGTACCTATTATTTAGTTTAAAAGGTATTCTAATGGTAATTGTAGTGGTTCCAATGTTGATGATCTATTTTGAACATGAAACTACCGTGAGACTCACTCATATTAAATGATATTGTAACGGATAGCTCACGTCTTAAACAGAGTGCGAGTGGAGCGGTAGCGCGTAGTGTGCGTGTCGCGGCAGCCGCCGAGTCGCGTGCTCCTGAGAGGAAGGGCTACGAAATAGCCTGAAACATGTCGAGCTAAACTCGGTTTAAGACGTGAGTTATCCGTTATAATATCATTTAATATGTGGTGATCTATTGTTAATGCATCACCTGCTGTAAACTAGTCCATCCTTCTTTCTGTAAAAAGGTTGCCTGGAAGAGATCGCTCTTAAGCGATAAGGCCGCTTATTGCTTACCTTGTAATTTTCTCTGTGTACCATCAGTCAAATAAGTGGTCTATCAATTTTTAAACAAGTTCCTATGAAATGAATATGTCGCTAAAGTCGAACTTTCAAGTTGACAGACACGTCTATTGGCATTATTGTTTTGTGACATGCTAACGATTATCAACTTTAGGGTGATAGACCACATATTTGGCTGATGGTACATACCTGTTTTCTGAATCGATTACTATTTCTGGTGTACAATAAAGAGTAATTGTATTGTATTGTAAAAGCTATCCACAAATAAAAGACATAAACAATGGCAACGTTGATTTATTTACAAAACTACACACGACTCGTCATAATACAAACTATAAAATTGTACAAAAAAGCAGTAGACGAGAATTCAAAAACTGTTTTAAATCCTTAAGGTATACCCATTACACCGTATCACACTATGACCGTAATAGGGAGGTGTCAGGCCAAAATATATTCACATCGAAAATACAAATTGAAACATAGACGCACAGAAAAACGAGAAGAGACCAGCGCTGGGAATCGAACCCAGGTCTTCAGCATTCCGTGCTGCGTGCTATACCGTGTCACCACCACTGGACGGGAGTACAGACACGAACTTTTCCTATGCACCACATATCTCAGCTTGTTGTTGTGTAAAGTAACAAAAATTTGGAGTTGAAATAAAAAAAAATACAAAGAGACTCCAAAAACCAATCTTAATTTGATTGCTTAATAGCGACATCTCTTGTCGGGGTGAGCGGTAAGTTCCAATGGAGTGCAGAAAGTTTCTCGATGAGGGCTACGGCTTAGATGTCGCTAGTGCCGCTGCTTAAGTGACTAAATAAGAAACAAACAAGCTGAGATATGTGGTGCGTGGGGGAAATTCGTGTCTGTACTCCTGTCCAGTGGTGGTGTAGCGGTATAGCACGCAGCAAGGAATGCTGAGGACCTGGCTTCTATTCCCAGCGCTGGTCTCTTTTTCTGTTTTTTCTGTGCATCTATGTTCCAGTTTGTATTTTCGATGTGGATTTTACGGGATGACCGTAAAAGTACTTAACAAGAATTTGGAGTTGAAATAAAAAATACAAAACGACTCCAAA